>NC_137193.1:14885546-14968046 GCF_960531495.2 Zeus faber
TGGAGCCATTAGGAGGAAGGCGGCTGCCACGGCTCGTTATCCCCCGGGTGGATACGGCCCCGGCGCACCACGGGCCCTGGGCTCTGTCCCCTGTCAAAGCAGCCACATCCACTCCCCGCTCCACCTCTGGTCCTGCCCCCGTCCTCCACCCGGGTGGAGAAGTTCAGCTCGAGTTGAACGCGAGGAAAAAAGGGAGATCTTTGTCAGTTGATATCGGGAAGCAGGTGTGATATTTTAGTAATTTCTTTCCTTTCTCCTACTACTTCTGTGTCACGCTTATTCTTTCGTACAGAGTTACCCATGATGTGTCAGAGCCGGGGAGGGAAACAGGTTAAGTTGGCGACGACTGAGGTCTACTCCAAAATTTGATTGACATTAAAGGAATCAGGGCAACGGCCCTGGGGCAATGGGGGACAATATCCATGAAGAGAAATGTGAAAAAAGCAGCTCAGGGAGAAAACAAAAGGCGAGGGTAACTGCTTTGGATGCATTTCTAATTTTAGGCCTGCAATAGATTTCATGGTTTTGATTCCATGTTTATTTCGCATTTATTTTTCCATTCGTCATCATAGCAAAATGGAGTGGAAAGTGGAAAGAGCCTGGGTTTCCTCTTTGAAATGTAATTATATTTGTATATAGAAACTTATCTTCATAAAAAACATGCCATGCATTTGATGAGAAGTCATCCTGTTGAGTTATGGAAGAATTAATGTCCAACTAGGTGGACGTTATCATAATTAAATGGCCGCAAAGGCTGAGAAACCCTTAACAATGAGACACACAAATAAATGCGGATGCACACACAGATATGTGTCTGCAGGAAGTCCTGCTGGAAGTTTCCAAAAAGTGTGTACAGACAAAGCGCTGTGTACAGACGATCAGTACACGAGAGCTTCAACAGTAAACTTGTTTATATCACCTGCAGTCTGGCAGCTCCTGGAATCCCCCTGGTCTGGATCAGATTTCTGGCAAGAGGAGACTGCTGTGCGCGTGCGCGTGTATGTGTGTGTGTGTGTGTGTGTGTGTGTGTGTGTGTGTGTGTGTGTGTGTGTGTGTGCCCGTGTATGTGTGTGTGTGTGTGTGTGCATGTGTGTGTGTGTGCCCGTGTGTGCATGTATGTGTGCGTTTGTGTATGTGCATGTGTTTGTGTGCGTGTGTGTGTGTGTGTGTGTGTGCGCGTGTGTGTGCATGTGTGGGTGTGTGTGTACACGTGTGTGCGCGTGTGTGTGCATGTATGTATGTGTGTGTGTGCGTGTGTGTGTGCATGTATGTGTGTGTGTGTGTGTGTGTGTGTGTGTATGTGCGTGTCTGTGGGTGTATGTGTGTGCATGTGTGTGTGTTTGTGTGTGTGTGTGTATGTGTGCACGTGTGTGTGTGTGCGCATATGTGTGTGTGCGTGAATGTGTGCGTGTGTGTGTGTGTGTGTGTGTGTGTGGGTGTACACGTGTGTGCGCATGTGTGTGCATGTATGTATGTGTGTGTGTGTGTGTGTGTGCATGTATGTGTGTGTGTGTGTATGTGCGTGTCTGTGGGTGTATGTGTGTGCATGTGTGTATGTTTGTGTGTGTGTGTGTATGTGTGCACGTGTGTGTGTGTGTGTGTGCGCATATGTGTGTGTGCGTGAATGTGTCCGTGTGTGTGTGTGTGCGTGTGCTTGTGTGTGTGTGTTTGTGTGTTTGTGGGTGTGTGTGTTTGTGTGTGTGCATGTGTGTGTGTGGGTGAATGTGTGTGTGTTTGCGCGTGTGAATTTGTGTGTGTGTGCGTGTGTGTGTGCGTGCGAGTCAGTACCAACCAGTGTAACCAGTGAACCAGACTAGTACAGGACGCATATATTATCTGTGGACCCACACAAACGACCCTCAACCATCACATTCTTCAGCCCTCGGCCCCTTAACCCTCTTTGTTGACTTACTTTTCAGATAACAGTGACATTTTATCACTTGGACACCAGTGTGCATCCAACACCCCCCGCCCAAATTTGTTTGAGTGAGCGTGCTGTAACATTTTGTTTCCTGCAAATGATCCTCTACGGATATTGTTGTCACACAAAGAATAAACTTTGTAAGTGCTCACCGCCCTCATCAATACGCTGATTAGTGAATTAGATAGCCATCATGTACTCTGACATCCTCGCTGCAGTGATTTTCAACATTCCATGGCATCATACAACAATGCAACCCAATCTTACGCGGGGTGAAGATAGCATTGCGGCTTTAATTATCTCTAACTGGTTTGGTCTGGCTACTTGGACCGGCGCGCCCCGACCAGTCACGACGCATGAAGCCGAGGCTCTGCTGACGGAGACCTTTTGTCATCGTCGGCCTCAGATGAGCGGGCCAAATCGCCCGGCTGTATCTTCTTACTTGCGCCGCTAATTTTGTCACTGGCAAACACGGTTTGCGCTCTGTGTTTTAATGCCGGCCAGCTCGCCGCCATTTGTCATGTAGTATTTTCCTCCGTGGTGATGTGGGCGTTTGGCCCTAAACGTGGGGAAGGAGCATGACCTCAGCACATGGTTATTTTCTCGACTCTGAGCGGCCTATGGAATCAACAACACTTGTGTGTGTGTGTGTGTGTGTGTGTGTGTGTGCGCGCGCGTGTGTGTGTGTGTGTGTGTGTGTGTGTGTGTGTGTGTGTGTGTGTGTGTGTGTGTGTGCGCGTGGACATGAATGAGATCACACAGGAAAAAGCAGTAAATATGTCCACCTATGACTCCTTTTCCTTTGGTCTGCTCCGTCACCCGCACCCTCCCCAGCTGCCAGCCGGCGTGAACGAGCAGTTTTGCCCGTTGCCCCTGGCGCTCAGCGACCCAAAAAGCGCGGCCGCCAAAGCGGCATTGAGAGTGCACGTCGCAGCCGGCTTGCCACAGCGGATGGATTCCCCGGTGTTTGACTCTCTTTCCTTCCCCCTTCCGCTCGTTTTCCGGGGGTGATGCGTGGAGGTCTGTGGTGCAGAGAGCCTCCAGCTTCACCCCTCCGCCGGCTCCCTTCTGCAGACTTCCAAGGCGTGAAGGATGGCGGTCGGAGTGGCCCTGCAGACCCTCCAGAGAGGCCCCCGGGCGGGGCAGCTGTTCCGTGTCCTCCCTCTGACCAGCCCCACCGCACACCTTTCCGCCGGACTGTTTGGTTATGGGGTGATTCTGTCGCCGTAGTAATCCTTAAATGCCCCCCCCGATGGGACGAAGAATGCCCGTCGCGTTTTTCGCCGTCTCAGGTCGCACACCACACCGAGGCCCCGGCCGGAACATGGATCTATGAGATATTGCCGCGGACGTGATATCCATCTAACGTGGCTCCCGCGTTATCTCGGAGCAGAGATAAAAATATGCAACTTGTGATTTATGAAAACCTTGCTAAATGGGTTGAGGCACTTTAAAGCCGTTTGATGAGCTGTTTGTGAAAACCAGTGTAAACTCTCTGTGAGTTTTTGGAGGTTCTGGATCGGGAAACTTGGGAAAATTTAGAGTTTGGGCCAATTTATAATAAACAGACTTCCCCTGGCCAAAGAGAAAATTACATCAAACATGAATGACAGAACACTGCACCATCACATTGGCAACCTCTTCAGTTATTCGTAGGGTGTCCCGTGAAAAAATAAAGCGATTCGCCAAAATAAAAGACTGGGAAAGGAGAGCGGAAAAGAAAGAGAAAACACGGGCGCACGTGAGACTGAAACAGAGAGAGGCCGCGAGTTTGACTGACTAAGAGAGCGAGATAAATCTTCCACAAACCCTTTCTGGATATGTCATATTTATGTGCTGAAGAAAAGCAATATGTCCTTTCAAAACGCGCCTGCACATTACAAACCGCGTCCCACGGGAAATTTCCCATCAATGTGAATCGGTCTTTCTAATGTTCCCAGATACACTCCAAAGAGACTTTGTGAGCTGGAATTCCTTGTTATTTCGGATGAGTGACTCCACATGCAGCGCTCACCTGCTTGTCAATGAGTCACCGTGGAAACAGGAGGGCGATCGAACCGTCGCCAATCTCATCACGCTGCCGCGTGACGAGACCGGCGATACCTGTCCGTCCAACTCCCGCTTTCTTTTTTCTCATCCCCCTCTCTCTCTCTCTCTCTCTCTCTCTCTCTCTCTCTCTCGTCCTGTCTCCAAAACAACCTCACCCCTCCGCCACCCAGGAGCGTACCGTGACGGGGCCTGATAAAGCCTGGACCCTGCTGGAGCCTCACGTGCTTCCGCTGGACACAGAGCGAGCAGGGCTGCAACAAAAATTAAACAGAAAAGGGTTCATGAATGACAAGAAGGGAAAACAAACGTGAACCGAAGTGTACTGTTTTCCGTTGTCATGGACTTGATTGACATTAAAGGAACCAATCATGAAGAAGATAACATTATTCATATAATATACATATAACATACACATATATACATATAATATATGTATATACAGCATATATATATATATATATATATATATATATATATATATATATGGGGGATGGTAGCTCAGGCGGTAGAGCTGGTGGTCTAGTGATCTAAAGGTTGCTGGTTCGATCCCAGGCTCCTCCTGCTAGCATTCTGTAGTGTCCTTGAGCAAGACACTTAACCCCTAATTGCTCCTGATGGCTGCGTCCGTCGGTGTTTGAACAGTTGTAAGTCGCTTTGGATAAAAGCGTCTACTAAATGTAATGTAAATGATATATATATATATATATATATGCATATATACTGTATACATACAGGGGTCAGAGCTCACTTTTTTTGAGGCACTGCGTGGGATAGGAAATAGAGGGACCCCCAACCCATCATGTAATTACAACCTTGTTAAGCAGCATGAACGCAATTACAAGCCATCAACACGCAGGACTACACCTCATAATAAATCCCATGTGTTCATACAAACAACCACACAAATTCTGGCCAATTAAAATATCATTGCCTACAACAATTCCACACATGAATAGACCCAGAGTGCAGCAGGTGCTAAATGTAGAAACTCTATGAATGGAAGTCACGTGTATTTTAGTGTATTGGAGTTAAGATGTATTTAAGTTAAGATGTGGATTTGAGTTGAGATGTGTATTTAAGTGCATTTAGGTTAAGATGTGTATTAAAGTTAAGATGTGTATTTAAGTGAATTAGAGTTGAGATGTGTATTTAAGTGTATTTAAGTTAGGATGTGTATTTAAGTGTATTTAGGTTAAGGTGTGAATTTAAGTTAAGATGTATATTTAAGTGTATTCGAGTTAAGATGTGCGTTTAAGTAAAGATGTGTATTTAAGTGCATTTAGGTTAAGATGTGTATTTAGGTGTATTTCATTT
Organism: Zeus faber; assembly: GCF_960531495.2. Lineage (NCBI taxonomy): Eukaryota > Metazoa > Chordata > Actinopteri > Zeiformes > Zeidae > Zeus > Zeus faber. Next base: position 14,890,831 of record NC_137193.1, read on the forward strand.
AACATGTGTATTTAAGTAAGTTTGAGTTGAGATGTGTATTTAAGTGTATTTAAGTTAAGATGTGTACTTAAGTTAAGATGTGTACTAAGTGTATCAAAGTTAAGATGTGTATTGAAGTGCGTTTAGGCTAAGATGTGTATTTAAGTGTATTAAGATTAAGATGTGTATTTAAGTTTAGATGTGTATTTAAGTGTATTCAAGTTAAGATGTGTGTTTAAGTTAAGATGTGTATTTAAGTGTACTTAGGTTAAGATGTGTATTTAAGTGTACTTAGGTTAAGATGTGTATTTAAGTGCTTTTAAGTTAAGATGCGTATTTAAGAGTATTTAGGTTAAGATGTGTATTTAAGTTTAGATGTGTATTTAAGTTAAGATGTGTATTTAAGTGCATTTAGGTTAAGATGTGTATTTAGGTGTATTTCATTTAACATGTGTATTTAAGTAAGTTTGAGTTGAGATGTGTATTTAAGTGTATTTAAGTTAAGATGTGTACTTAAGTTAAGATGTGTACTAAGTGTATTAAAGTTAAGATGTGTATTGAAGTGCGTTTAGGCTAAGATGTGTATTTAAGTGTATTAAGGTTAAGATGTGTATTTAAGTTTAGATGTGTATTTAAGTGTATTCAAGTTAAGATGTGTGTTTAAGTTAAGATGTGTATTTAAGTGTACTTAGGTTAAGATGTGTATTTAAGTGTACTTAGGTTAAGATGTGTATTTAAGTGCTTTTAAGTTAAGATGCGTATTTAAGAGTATTTAGGTTAAGATGTGTATTTAAGTTTAGATGTGTATTTAAGTTAAGATGTGTATTTAAGTGCATTTAAGTAAAGATGTGTATTTAACTTAAGATATGTATTTAAGTGTATTTGAGTTAAGATGTGTATTTAAGTTAAGATGTTGTGGCAGTCCCTCCTACCACACGCCTCCCAAGTAGCGTTTTCAGGGCTCTCCGGCACAGAGACACAGACGACGATGGGTTGTAGTCATCAGTTAATTATAGAGAGGAGGCTTGGTGGAATTAGCTAGGAGCAGATGGAACATGTCATGACAGGGCTCCTATCCTGAGTGTGTGTGAGGATGGGGGTTTGAAACTGTTGCTTGTTAGCCCAAACAACGAGCAATAGGTATGCAGCCACCCTAACCCAATCACCTAGATCCAGGTCAGGTGTGGCTGCTGAATCAATCCCATCCCCACACCAAAGATGTGTATGTAAGTGCATTTAAGTTAAGATGTGTATTTATGTTAAGATGTATATTTAAGTTAAGATTTGCATTTAAGTTAAGATGTATATTTAAGTTAAGATTTGCATTTAAGTTAAGATGTGTATTTAAGTGAATTTATTATACGGCAGTATAATAAACAGGAAAATCCTCTTGGTAACAGGCAGATTTCTAAGACATCAATTGGAAATAAACATAGAAAAAATGATAACTCTTACAAGCAAGTATTTATTTCTTGGACTTTTTCTGTCGCTGTCGTTTTTATTTTTTTTGCAATTCGTTGGCAAATTTCGAGTTGCGTGTGACTTTTTCATGGCCTTTTCTGACCTTTTGTAACTAACATGATGGCTGAGTACTAATACCCTTACGAAGGTCTTGAATAGTCGAGATCTGCTTTTAAAGTTCTATTTTTCAGGTCAAAACTAAGTTAAAGAAATTAAAGAACTGCAGCTCGCCCCCTGGTGGCAGGGGCCCTGTTCGGGTATGCTGACGCACACATCCACACACACACACACACACACACACACACACACACACACACACACACACACACACACACACACACACACACATACAAACACACACTTTACCCTGTTTTATTAGTACTGCATGATTGCACAAGGACAGACTACACATATTTAATTACACACAATTTCCTGATTAATTGAAGCAAACGTACTCAACTGCGACCAGAAAGGAAAAGCATGGTTAGCAGGATTGATGGGGTCACAGGAACAGTTATCGTGATATTGGAGTCTCTTTGATGCGGCAGGCTCCTCGGTTCCTGCCACAACATGGAGCCCCGTTAGGTGCTGCTCAGTGTTCTGTCAGCACACCGCCCTCAGCGATTCGGTCTAAATTACACAGGTTCGTAACCGAGGAGAAATATAATGCCATGTTTTCATTTACGGTTTTTCAATTACGGGGGAATCAGGCGTTCATATTAGGTTCACGTAGCAATGAAACGACCCTCAAACAACTCTCCCAACTATACACCCTGTAACCACATTTTGACTTTCTTCTCCTCTTCACAGCTAGTCATGCATTCCTGCCGAAATTTGGGCAATTTTTTTTTGCCAGGTTTAAGATTGACTAAAAATTGACTGTAATTGACAGTAACTGCTTAGCTGTTGATGAAAATGAAAGATTAAAGATGTTATCAAACTTAGAATAACCGTTCAAAAAAGCTTTCCAAAAAGATATCACCAAACCTGAACCTGTCCGAAGAATAAGCCACAAGGAAATATGATATGTACATAATCCAAAGTTGAGCCAACGCCATTTGACTTCATTTCAAGGAGCTGAAAATTCAATTTCAGTAGGAAGTGGTGATGCGAGACTCGCAAACAATTCGTCCATCACGAACAAATCTTTTCAATGAGTCGGGAGTCGGGAGTCTCTGCGCCAAAAGAGTTGTTGGTTCGCAACTCTGTACCTTGCGGACAAAGGCCTTCGCTGAGACAACTCTCAAACGAAAAGAGGTCCTGACGCTCGATACACTGTGCGAATCGAAAGGACCAAGAGTTGGAAAATTGAGCAAATCTTCTTACGGTATCGGTCCGAAAGAGCTGAATCTTCAAATAAGAGCTGAACTTTTCATCACTATTAGGAAGATACATTACCCGGTGAGATGCAGCTTTATTTCCTTTATTGAAACACATATCAAACGGCGACCACCCGCTGAAGCCATGATGGCGTTCTTTACACATTGGGACTCATGCCAAACCCAACAGGCCGTGCCAAGGAATACGCAGAAACTCTACAATCTTATTATTACGATACGTCCACCACGGCAAAAAAAAAAATAACTGCAAAAAAAAAAGCACCCGACAGATACGAGCAAATCTCCTTGTGTGTGTGCTTATAAAAAACGCCCGTTGCCAAGGAGCCAAAATCATTCTTTTTGTTGCTGTCTCCAGCCTCCCTCTGAGCTCCGGGGTGTTCGGCAAGATAGCGCAGGGCATAAATAACGCCGGCCGTCGCTGATAGCACCTCTGGCTTTGCCTGCGAAAGCTGCCCCAGATTAACAGGGTCTTTTATGGGCTTGTACGCTCGATGTCTCTCGCCTCCTTGCCTCCGCTCCGCCCCTTTCAGCCTCTTTTTCCGGGGACCGGAGTCGGGGACGGGGGCCTCGTGGCGTCAGCGCCCTCGGCGGTCAGGAACGCCATGAGGTCAGCGAGTGACGGGCTTTACGGTGGACCTTAAACACCCTCCAGAAAGAAAGACAGGACCGGTCGCTGCCTGTTGAAACTTTAAAGAGCGACTTGCACGGGGCGGGGGTTTCGTTCCAGAAGCGTTTTGATCGCCTCAAGAATCGAAACGCACATTGTGCATTTTACATTACCCCTGACTGTTTTCCTGCCAAAAGCTCACATTCTTCAATTTTTTTTTCAGTGTTGTCTTTGGAATGTTCGAATAATGTGGCACATGTTTTTGTGAAAGGCATGCGATTTCGCCGTCTTTTTTATTTGCTAATCGACTTGAAAAAGCATAACAAACACAAAATAAAGAAAAATGAAGTATGCATGACAAAGCAGGACCAGGAGATTAAACTATGTCTTTCACCAAATCATTAAAAATTTCCAAAACCCAAAATAGACACCATATAAAAAAATTTGACTAACCATCATAACAGAAAAGGTCAGGAGGTAATGTACATTGTGTGAGCTGACTAGGAAACGGCGTAAAAATCATTTTTTCAAGGCAGTAGTCCTCAAAGGAGTGTGGACCTGTAGTGCCAAATTGTCCTCAGTTTGCTGATCAATAACCAATCCAACGATCAGTCAAACAAATGTGACTCACCGTGTACTTTAGGGTCATTTGGTGGCTTTCGACTTTCTTTTCTTTTCGCATCATTTGAAAGTGGAGAATCAGAGCTTCCAAACAAGGTGTCACTTGTGCAAATCAAGCAAATATCTTTAAATCTATGACTTGTTAATGACAAGGGTGTGGCAAAGCGTGTACCTTCAAAGTTTTCCCCCCAGACTGTCATTTCACTTTCATTTCATTCATTGGTTCATTCAACCAGCTCCCAGAATGCAAATGGTTGGAGGACCAACAGAGCCTAGATGGTTGTCACATGGCTACTTAACATCCTGCTGAATGGAGACCTGACACCCTGCTGAATGGGGCAATCACCGCCTTGTTCTTGTGTTTTGAGGGAATGTTGAACAGCGTCATCAACACAAAATTATTATTGTTTTTAAAAATGTTTTTATTTAACAGTAAGAATATACATGTTTTATAAAAGTGGAATTATTACGAGTTTAAAAGTGCAGACAACACAACAAAATCTGAGTCTATCAATAATATGAGTCTCTGTATATCAGCCTCGGTGTGTCATTTAATATATAAATGTGCCTATGCCAAATATCTTCTAAGTTGTTGGAGTTATTATGTTGGCTAACCCCAACCCTACCCCAGCTATACTCTGAGAGCCTGTTTGAGGCCTCTTTTCATTTTCTTTTCGCCCCTGGCTGCATTTGCAGGTAAACTTGAGAATCTTGTGCATGATTACATGTTCATAATCTGCATCACCAACCTTAACGGACTTCATCACATCATCAACGGGCGTATCATCGTTCTCCTCCGATGGTTAACGCAAATATTCAGTTTCATCGTCACATTCAGGTTGAAATCCGCTGTTTGAAATGTTCTCAAAGTCCGAGTAATATCAGATTCAGCAGCGCTGTCGGAGAACTGACTATCATCGCGGAAAAAGTCCAGTACGCACTGCTTAAACTGACTTGGATCTATCGCACTGGTCAGATTAAGGTCCACAATATGATTTAGATCTTCCTACACCCGCTTCTCCTAATCCATAACAACAACACGTTTTCACAGACAAGTGAAACCGGATCCTCGACTTGTTTGCAGAAGTGACGTCAACATTTCTTCTTCGATGGTAGATGTTGGTACACGGCCCCTCCACAACAATGTCTCCGTGTGGGTAGAAGTAGTACGATTTAAAGGTTGAATTCTATCAAAACAGTTTCACATTGTGATTTCACATCACATGGAATATGGAGGAATGATCTTCACCTGGACGCTCGCTTTAAAGAAAATGATCGATGGGCGTTATTCAGCGCTGTTCTGCGTCTCGTAAGTGAACTGCGTTTCCCTATTTAATCTAACAGGAATATTTAACTCCACGGTTTAACATTTTTTCTACTATTTATAAATCAAACTCTGTTTTGAAAATATGTTGAGAGATAAAAAAAAAAAACACAAAGGAACACGGATCTGGAAAAATCAAATTTTCCTTCAAGAAAGGTTTTTCAACTTATTTGGCTACTCCTGGCGAGATTCTTCAAAATCGCTGTAATTTGCGCCCAGGCAGCTGATCATTTCACCGAATCAGTTTGAAGCGAGGAAATGAGTTGGAAGGTGCCAAAGGAGTCCCGGCTCTGCCTGGCTGTGTGTATGTTGAGCTGTCAGGTCAGATAAAGCCGGCAGCGCGGCGACGGTCAGCATCACGTCACTCGGTCGCGCGGGTCAGGACGCCAACGCTAAACACAATCAATACAGGCCCTCGCCCTCAGGACACGGCTAACCGCGGCCTCCAGCGCACGTCCTCGAACCTGTCACCCGCCAAGGTCACTAATAGCGTGTACAAATAAATGAGATGTAATTTGCGGGAGGAGCGAGGCACATGGTACGCAACCTTTGGTGACCCCGGGCTGGTCGGACCAATTCCCCGGGTCCATTTGTTGCTCCTAGCGTTGTAACAGTTTACAGAGCGGGGGCCTGGTTGAGCAGTGAGCCCCCCCTGCTTTCACAGATGGACGGACGGTTGAGGCGTGGCCTGAAGCACGGCTAACGCTAACTCCCTACTCACCCTCCTGAGTCCAATATGGAATAATAAAAACCAGCATAAGTCTCCAAACTCCCAACGCTACCAACGCTCTTCATGCTCTGCCATTCCAAGGCTGTCTTACTGTTTAACTGTAGGGTGAGCTCATGCTACGTCATTGTATAACGGGAATTCATATCTCAGATAATAAAAGTGGGGGTATGGTCGTATGTGGTGATCCTATTAATAAAAAAAAAATCCAATATTTCATATTTATCCCATATTTATTTCCCTGGCACTAAAAAAGAAAAATAAATTCAATGTATTTACGTGATTCATGGGCTTCCAATACATGCTGTTTACATTATTGGTGGCGGGGTCCGCCACACGCAAGAAGTGAGAGGCAGCCACAGTGAATTGAATAAAGCAGCGCAGCTAGTTGTAAACTGTTGATACGGATGAACATTCACCATCCAGGGTGATCCTCGTCTTCACTTGAAGACGTCACTTTCTTTTCCCCAAAGTTTGCCTTTTTGTGATTGGTTAGTTTTGTTTTTCCTCGGTCACTTGAATTGGTCGAAATACTTTTTTCCTGTTCTTCCTTGCTTGGAAACAAAAACACATAAAAAGGTTGCAGTCTGGAATGGAATTCTAAGGATTTGTGGCGTTATCCACCCAAAAGAGGCATCTGATGGATTACCGCTATAAAATTGTTGAAGGAAGGAAGTTAAATATATTGATTGATCCACATCATGTCAACTCTATGGTTGTATTTTCCTATTTCAAAACGACTATTTTCTAAATAAACAACCCCCCACCCAATGCAGCCTGAAATCCAAATGTGGTATTTGGAGGAGATGTTATGGTCTGACGATGCGACGCGCCAGACCTCGGGTTGCGGGTGAAAAGGGGAAAAGCATTAACGTCGTATTAATGAAGAAACCCGACATGGGAACACAGGAAGGTCAGCCAGGGAACAGATGCCGCGGCTGTATTCCTTGACAGTTTAAGCATGAAGGGGATTCCTTCACCCTACCGGGCCGACACTTCTGGAAAAAGGTTCAGTTTGTAAATACTTGTTTTCTGTTGTGAATTGAATAGGTGCAAGATGTGCAGGGTAATCTCACTTTAACATTTATGTTATCGCGTGACCATAAATTACCACAAATAACCCATGACGCAAGTTTGTTTCAGGGTTAAACAGCTAGGGCGCTAGAAACGTATCTTGGGCAAGATAAGTACGACTAATCAAATATAGTTTGATTATGTGGATTTTCAACACAAGATCCAGTGAGATTGCCAGCTGATGATAGAGCGTAGACGTGCCTAGAAACATGGATCTGTTTTGTCTTTCCTTGTGTGCGGAAAGGGAAGTTGTTGTCCAATTGAATTATGGCCTGGGAGGTCACAGGTAGAGGTCCTCCAAAACAGAAAGGTCAAAAAAAGGTGAAAGGGTCTTTTCTGGTCGGATTGCATGTGTATCGCTCGCAGCCTTCAGTGGCGTTGGAAGCCACAAGGTTGTCTTTGGTGCGGAAGCAACACTCGGGTCCTGATGGAATGTGAACACATTTCGGCAGAAAGGTAGAAGGCCGCGTGAGAACCAGAGGGCCCATCAGCCAATGCGTGAGTCAAAACCTTCTCTCTGTCTTCAATAACATTCCACCTTTGGCCCTTTCTGGAACTGATGGCACGAAAAGGATGAAGATCATTCGTGGTCATATCGCTGGGGGAGCTGATGCCAGTGAATGAATGAAACCGTTCGTGAAAAAAATGTGCCTCGAAAAAGAAAACCTCCTACTTCATTCGCCCCAAGAACATTTGTCATAAGTCTTTTTAATAACGCATTACTGCCAGGACGTCATCATTTCTGCGGTCTATCAGAGAGCCCAGTACAACTCACATATATCCACCCAGACCCACCGAACTGATAATGAAGAGTGCATGTGCGGAAGGGAAACTTGTAGATCATCTACAGCTTGTCCATCACACTGCACCGCATCGGACATTTCGTACGCCGATGGAAACCGGCCGACCTTTCAACACCACGTCCAACTCCCGCTGTTCTTAACATGCTGGCTCATATTTTTTGTTCTCTCTCTCTCTCTCTCTCTCTCTCTCTCTCTCTCCCTCTCTCTCTCTCTCTCTCTCTCTCTCTCTCACTCGGTCTCCCTCGGCTTCCCCCAGTCCCGGTGCCTGACATAGTGAGGGAGCGGTTCCGCGCTAAGCACCTTCATATGCTCGGTGGCAGTTGCCAAGAAAGCTCTCAACATATGGAATCTGTCCGTCGGTGCCGCTCTTCCAGGCCCGACCAAGCGTCCGAACACCTTCACACAAACACGAACCCCAACACGGGAGGAAGACGGCTATAAGTGATACATCCCCATCCAACGGGATGATTGAGTGTCTCGCCCCAGAGATGTCCCATAATAACATGTAACGCAGACAGCACAGCGTGTTGGACGGGCCTGGGGGCTCGCGAGCTGTCCCGCCGTCTTGACAGGTCCTCGTATCCTATGAGTAGAAGTATAAATACCCTTCAAAACTGCTACTCTGGCAAAAAGTCAAAGTCCTAGTCCTAAAATACATCAAAATTGTGCTCTGGTATGCTTGGTGAATAAAAGTACTGCGTTACTTCCACCCCTGGCTATGCCATGCAGGACACATTACACACGATGATAAATCACCTGTTGGTTTCGTGTCTGACCTGTGATGTGCTTTTGATTACTGTAATGAAGTTTACTTCAGGGGTTTACGAAACGAAATGGCAATAAATCTAGAGCAGGGCAAACTGTCAACGGTAAATCTAAAAAGGGGGTCTTAATGGCACGCTCTCCGCGGAGTGTACCTTCCCTGGAATTTTAGCTGGCTCACAGGGGACTGTGGACGGAGTCGTAGCCCAAATTCTCCCTTCCTGGACCTCGGCTTTTGACCTCTGTGGAATGACGTGGTCGTGATAAGTCATTTGCGACAAGCAAATCCAGGGAACCAGGGGGAAATAAAACAATAAGCCCTGCAGATCTCAGGGCTTTCTACTTTGGCTTTGCAAGCTCAGAATATAGATTTCCAATCAGAGATTCAAATGTGTTCATGGGAAATTGGCTGTCTGAGTGTTATGCAAGGAACAAAACAAAAACATGGACAAATGACGAATTGCGTCAAATGCTTTTCACAGAATGAGGTGAAAAGCTAAGAGTTATGTAAAATGAGTCAGTGTTTCTACATAATTTGTATCGGCATGTCAATAAAACTCCCTCCAGTGGCCCCGTACGTGTCTGTGCACTCTGACTTTGTTGTATGACTTGTTATGTAACTGCCTTAATTTTGAAATGTCAGCATGATAAGAGTAAGCCCTGTGAATCATAACGGTGGAGATATATAAGGTGCACAAAAATGACAACATGAAATAAATCTAGATCTCAAAAAAAGCACTGTGTGAGGAAACTCTCTGAGTCGATGGGATTGACAGTGAAACACAGCTCGTTTTCTCATCAAGCTCCGCCTCTGCTTGTTGATTCAAACTGTTAGCCACACGCTGCACGCCAAGCTGCTCCACCAAGACGGCCGTTTCACAACGGACAAAAGCCTTGAGAGCAAAATCGATAAACCCAGTGTCTCCGAGGTTCTGTTCGTCGATCTCGATCCTGATCCCTCCTTTTTAACTACTCTCCAAGTGTTCCTCCAGCAGCTCCACATTATCTGGAACATCCTCTGTGAAGAAGGTGAAGGGCGACCAGCAGAGTGTGGTGCTGGGAAACACAGCCAACACCAGCCAGTAAAGAAGGGCAGCCAAGGGCCACAATCCTATTAATATAACCCACAGCTCTAGTGTGTGTGTGTGTGTGTGTGTGTGTGTGTGTGTGTGTGTGTGTGTGTGTGTGTGTGTGTGTGTGTGTGTGTGTGTGTGTGTGTGTGTGTGTGTGTGTGTGTTACGTGCATGCTTGCATCTGTGTGTGTGTGTGTGTGTGTATTTTCCCCTTTTCCCAAGTAGCATGTTCATGTCAATGCAGCCAAGGATGATAATTCAACCAGCTTGACGTGCTCGTACCCTTTTGCCAAGAAGCAACTGGGAGCCGATCCTGGACCTGTGTGCGCTGCGACAAGGACAGTCGCTGAAAAACGAGTCCGAGATTTATTTTGGGAAAAAATTCACAGAAAGGTGCGTTGAGGAACCTTGGGTGGAGCGGCAGATATCTTGGTTCTGATGGACATCAAGGCAGACAGAGCGTAGGAGGTGATGAAACCGAAACGTCTCATTGTAAAGCCGTGCCAGAAGAAACTACTTAGAGAAACTTAGATGTTGTCCTTCATGGATGAGACACACTGGACGCGACAAGGAAAGATGCATATAAACGAGGCAGGGTTTAATGTTTTTGGAAAACAATGGGTACCTTCAAAGGGTACCTTGGCGTACTAGGTGCCTTTAGGTGAAGTCGGAGACATCTCGGTGCGGATGGAAAGTGAGGACGGTAGATAGAAAATGGGACGAAATATATAACGCGTAGGAGGTGATGAAACTGTTCCTGATTGACGATGCTCACTCAAGGCCTTTGGAGTTTTCATAACTGTGAAATGTTGCTACGTGGCCGTTGACGTTTAGAGGATCTTCTTTTTCTCGGGAGAAGGTCCGTCAAGGTCCACCGTGAAGACGAACGCGCCCCGGGTGGCCGCCAACACTGGGGGAGACCGGAGGCCGACCGGACAGAGATAAAAGGCCTTTTCAGTCAGTTCCAACACAAAAAGGCCCAGCAGGAGGAGAAGGTGAGGAGGAAGAACGAGCGGGAGAAAGTTGTAAAGACCGGTGGCAATAAATGAGAGCCGCCGGAAAAGAGAGATGGATAGGGAGATGGTGATGGAGCGGAAGAGACGGAAGCAAAAGTGAGGCGGGAGACCGCCGATTGCAGAGAGAGGGGGCTCCCCGGATGAGGGAATGAAGTGAGAGAGGACCGAGTGCGAGCTGGAGGCAGGGGGCCAGCGGGGAGCGGGGAAGGCCTCGTCGATCAGGCGCGGGAGAGAGAAAAGACGTTTCTGGGAGACGGAGAAATCTCGGCTGCCGGGGAGAGCTGGGCCGCGGCGACGGAGGGCGAACCCTCCAGTCGGAGAAGGAGACAAAACGCCTACACGGCTTCAGAAGCCAGGAGGCCAGGTGAAGCCGACGCGGATGGGGGAGAAGGCATGCACTCGACCCAACCAGATGGCCGGGAGAGTACGGGAGGAAGACGTCTCTGCCAGACTGAAGGGCGGGGTACAATCAGGAGCAGAGGAGGTTACGAAAATCCTTTGAGGAAATATTAGGGCTGACGGACCTCGCGTGAGAGGCCAAAGGGGCTACGCTCGCAGAGCGGGTAGAACGAGGCCCGGACCAGAAGTGAGCGACGACAAGTCCACCCCAAGGAGAGGGAGGCTTTTCCAACCGTCACCACGAAACCAGCGACAGCAGGGACGGGTGGGGAGGGGGGAATCTGGTATTTTTTAACCTAGCCCTTATTTTTCGATGGTTGGGAGTCAACCCGAGTAATTGGCACCATCATCTCTCAAATTGATCCGGTATTGAGAGACTTGCCAGGAGCCGCAGTCCTTCTGAGTGTGCAGATATAGATCTTCCCCTCCCCGAGCTCCCTGATGCCGGCTGGCAGCCGAGAGGGTGAGCAAACGGCAGGAAAAAGAAAACTTCCATGTTATCCCACTGGCATACTTAGAAGACATTAAAATTAAATGGGGGGAAAAAGATCAGTGACAAATGGGGAGGGTGACGGTAGGTATGAAATCACATCACCGAAATCAATTATGCTGAAAATCAAATTAGAAAGAGAAAGTATGACATGTTTCAATCTCAACATCATTTCTTCCCCCTTTTAAGGACCCGCTCTGTCTTATCCTGCAAAAGTCATTATTATATATTTTAAGCAGGTCATATAAGGATGATTACATGTTTATTTTATTTAGGATTCCCATTATACCAGCTGTATAATGTGTGATTGTATTTTGGCAAAGAACCTTCACTGTGGAGTGTGGTCTTTGACATTCTATATATTTTTTTGTATTTTATTTTTCGGATCGAGAATCTTCTATCCTCTCTCAATGCATTAAACTGTATAAATACGTTAATGGTCTTTGACATGTTCATAATACTCTATTTACTGTACGCTGTTGTCTTGTCCAGGTCACCTCTAATTTCAACGAGAGAACTGTGGCGAAAATTCAACGTTAAATAAAAATAAATAAAACACTGTTGTTTGAGGTTGCTCATCTCCCTCCAGCCAATCAGAGGCGAGTATTCGCCCGGGCCGCCAATGAAGTGCATCGATTATGTAACAGAATCTCAGAATCAACCGGAGGACAAAGGTAGCCGGCGGTCCACTTAGCGCTGACGTCTAAGGTTAAGGGCCGTGGCTCCGGGCCGAAGCTTCACAAACACAAACAAGCAAAGCGAGATCCAGCGGAGGAATCCGCGGCGCTGGCTGAGCCCGGCAGTTTAGAGAGAACGCAGACGAGGTTTTTCCACGAAGCCGCACTGATTGTTTCTCTAAGCTTCGCCCTCATGATTACGCGGATAGAGGGACTAAGCTGGGGGAAAATGCCGAGCACCGGATCCCATCCCTGGGGAACACCTCCGGGGTAGTTTGTGCGTTTCGGGATGGTGAAGGGATAAACGGGCTGTGTGCATTTGTGTGATATTATGTAAGAACACCATGTAAGGTCTACGTTTCCGTGCTTAGGTAGCTTTTTAAAGTATCTGTACTCACTAAAAGTAAATGCAGAGACTTATCACTTTTCTCAAGTGTTTTTCGAAGCAATTATCTCTTACTCTACCTCTAACTTAGGATTTATTTACTGTGTATCACAAAATAAATTGCTGCTTGTAAATTGTTGACTTTTCCTGCACAATTTTTTATTAAAATTGTAAATTGTAATCGGAATATGCATGGGAAAAAAGTTATATTAGTACTTTATACTGTACTAAAGGCTCTGTTTTATCAGGTTCACTGGGTGGGATCATAACTTTTACCTTGAATAATTTAAGTACATTTGACAGCAATGACTTACATACTTTGAATGAAGTAGAAACCTCAACGTGCTCCTTTAGCTTTTACTTACATCCGTTTGTGTCGGGATATTTGAACTTTTGCGTACTTCCCCCGCTGCCGAAGAATTTGTGTGTAAATGTGTGTTTGTATCTGTGATTACAAAAGTGTGTTCCCTCTGCTCTCTCGCCCACTTGGCAGCGGATTTCCCGCATGCACCGTGGCATCTGCAGCAGAGGGGAAACTAGGACACGGACATCGATACGGAGCCCAGTGACAACTGCGGTGTCGCGGGCATGTCCAAAGCTGGTTTCCCACAATTACGCACAACACAGCACATGTAATTTCAGGAGAAGATCCTAAAACCTATTCAGATATACAGTATATATCAGTAAAAGAAGCTTTCATAATCAAAATCAGAATGGGTTTGTTCCACCATTGGCATTTACTGTACATGTACGAGGCATTTGTCATAGTGAGGATTGGTGCGTTTATAGACGATTAGAATAAAAACAAAAGTCTGAAAAAAAAAAAAGTATATATATATATATATATATATATATATATATATATATATATATATATGAAATGAAATAATGATAAAAAAATTAAAAAATGATAAAAATTTGGCGTATATACGCAAATAGCCCCCAAATTGCCCCCAATAAGGATTAGTTATTGGTACGTGTATATAGAATATAAATACTAAATATAAATTATCGCTATGCTAAGTTATTAGTGTATCGCAGATGTTTAGCTGCTGCCAAATCCGGGCTTACGCTATAAATATATTAGGTGCTGCTAATAAAAACAAGAGCCTGCGGGTGAACTTAAAAGAACACAATGATAGTTTGAGTTGGATCCCAGTCGAAAACATATATATATTCCCTCAGAAATCCAAACCACATTCATGTCATGTTCTTGCTGAGCTTTGACAGGAAGCTCGGGGTGATAAACATGAGGGAGAATTATTAAATAAGCATAGTAAGCATAGTATTGCGCTGTTTTTCTCTGGCCAAATGTTGAATTATTTTTCGCAATAAATATCCTGCTACTGGAGGGAGTGTTCGTAATGAAAAGAAGCAGTAAAACAACTATAGTGTTCCAATCAAACTCAATGTGCAAATTGTATCACGTGTTTCAGGGATTTTGTTGCTCAAACAAAACAAATAAACAAACAAATTAAATACGATCAAGTTAATTAATTCGTGAAATCATTCAGAAAACAGAATATTTGTGCTCAGACATGGACTAACTTATTTACTCTTTGTTAAGAGTTTGAATGACATTTTCAAAAGGAAAGTTTTATAGTTTTTGTGGATGGCCTGCACACTGAAAGTGAATGCTTAGACAAAAGCATAAAATGCTTTTGGAACCATGCCTTAAACAAAACCCCCTGCATAGTCAAGTAATTAATGTCAAGGCAAACAAAAAGTACAGTACAAACACATTTTCTGCTTAGCACTTTGCTTGCAATTAAGCAACACACTTCTTGCAAAACACTCGACACTTATTCCAACATAAGTGACACTTTTTCTCAAAAATCAGATCTCTTGCGATCGTTGAGAAAACACCTCCATTCAAAAGGCAAAACAAACCCGAGACTGGCAACACCCACACACCCACATGAAAACACTTACACACTGATTGAACACCCATCAGTCAGAGCCTGGGCCCATGTGAGAAGTTTGCGAACGTGGAGGCAGTGAGAGCGTGAGGAAGGGGAAGAGGTAGAGGAGGGGGAAGAGAGAGGAGGAGGACGAAGAAGGTGACCAGACAATAGACAGAGACATATTTCGGGCCGACATTAGGGCCGCTTTGGACCTTGTCATAAATCATGGCCTGACGATAAGTGGGGCTGGTCAGAGAGGACTCCATCCCTTACAATCCTTTACCATATTTCTTGTTTTTTCATTGCAGCAGTCATTTTACTGTATTTTTTTTTTGTTTCAGTATGTCTACAGTAACATATTGTATTGATTACTGTAATTCTACTTTTCTTTGGGTTGTTTTTTTTTTGTTGTTGTTGTGAAAACCTGCAATGGCAAAAAAAAAAACAGGCTGTATTTTTTCTTCGGAAGCCTATCCATTTTGTTTTCATTGAAATTTGAGTGGATGTATTGTGCTGGAACAATCGTTCACAGATGCTCGCATGAGAACATTTGAAAGGTACAGTATACAAAGTACTAAAGACTACAGTGGTTTGTATAAAGTACATCAGTGTGTTGCTGCTTTGAAAGAGTGATTCAAAGGGTGCATGTGTCTATCATTTTGTTGCAAAATGCCATTTTGGAAAATAATTGTCAGCTTTTGATTGCAGAGTTTATGTTTATTTATATAGTTATAATATAACTAAAAAGGGGATTGACAAAGCCATCTGTTATCTGCGTGAATATTATGCATACAACACAATACAATGTGTGTGTGTGAGAGAGAGTGAGATAACAGAGTGTGTGTGTGTGTGTGTGTGTGTGTGTGTGTGTGTGTGTGTGTGTGTGTGCGCGCGTTGCGACACCTCCTCGGGATATCTCTGCAGCCTCTCTGACAGACACTAGGAGTCTCTAATCACCCACGATGCACTGCAGCTTCTGCACGGGAACAAACCGGCTCTTCGGCCAAAATATTTGGAATTTGCTGCGGAGATAACATGTGACGTGACAGGAACTAAGGGCACAACATCTGGTCGGACCAAGAACACACTTTATGCAACAACTTTTTGAAACAAATTCAAATATCTCTTTTCATCAAAGCAAGTAACTATTCTAATGCATTTCATTTTATATGTTCAATATTAGGCACTTATATAAGAAATATAATATGCTGCATAAACTGTACACATAATCAGACGTTACAGGGTGTAGCAAAAAACGGGTACAACAAAGTAAAGATCAGTTTGTTCCATAAGTATAAGTAGGCGTATAGTAGAGAGTATAATAGGGTGTAAGGGTGTGATACAAACTTTGGTATTCTAATAATGTATTTTATTAGGATAGCACAGTTCATACAACAGATCAAAGTGCCTGACAAAAAATTACAATACAGAAAACTGCATCAATATTAAAACATTTAGAAATTAGAATTATAGAATGTATAAAAAACATAAAATGGATTACAATGTAGTATTGTTATTATGATTATTATGGGGGCTACTAGCTGTGGATTATTATGTGACATTTCATCTAAGAACGTTAAAATACGACTTCACGAGGCAACACCTTCATAGTGTTTGCAGATTCAAGTACTTGTTGCATGTGTGTGCTTGCGTGCATGTACGTAAGTGAGTGTGTGTGTGTACATGCCAACACCTCCACTTCTATAGGTGTGTGTGTGTGTGTGTGTGTGTGTGTGTGTGTGTGTGTGTGTGTGTGTGTGTGTGTGTGTGTGTGTGTGCGCAACTTTACACATATTCGATAAGATAAATAAAATCAAGAGATAGACCCACTCCCCAGCAGGGCTCTCAGCATCCAGCCCCACCACCACCACAACCACCACCAGCCCCAACCACCATGCCACCGAGGTGTCGGAGGATTAGACCCACGCCCCACAGTCGCCACTCTCGGTGTTCCTTTATGGGAGAAAGCGCTCGATTATGTGTGAGCGTCTGTGGAAGCGGTATCTGGCGGAAGGTGTCGGGTGCGAGACCTCGTTCCTCCCCGCAGCCTCTATTTTTACCGGCGCCCTCCGGCAGCCACAGAGACTCACATGGAACCGGGTCTGACAGGTTTGGGGCTTTGAGGGGGGGGCCCGTAATCCCCGAAAACACTGCGGATGAAATGAAATGATTCTCAAATATTGATTCAGTCCACGGTTGGTCGCCTCTTGGACCAGTTCCTCATCAGTTGGAATTACGCCCGCGGGACTCAATGATTTGAATTGGGAAGGAAAATGAAGTTAAGTTAACTATTTTCATTAAGGCGGGATTCCATCTATTCCATAACCGCTTTGCCTCAACAATCAAGTTGGACGAGCTCATCTGGGACGCAGCATTATACTCGCAGACCACCCGTCAACCAAGACGGGACGTGAAACGTCTTCATTTATCTGTAATTATACAATCACTTTCACAGCTGCGCGGCATTATGTTCAATTTGCCGCACGAGCCTGACTACACGTCGGATCGTCCGACTCCGGCACACACCGCACTCTGCCCGGCCGGGGACATCGGTGTTTGGTTTGGCGTCCGGACGGCGCTCACAACCGTCTCTTTGACGTCTCTAAGGAGACAGGAGCGGCCCCGAAGATCACGCCGTCAAACCCGGGTCGAACCCGAGAGACGCTTTTGGCCAAATACCTCAATGGAAGGCGCGGAATTTCGTTCTGGATGTTTCCAGCAAAACGGTGAAATAATTTGACGAATTTGTAAAGAAATAATAATAATAAATAATAAACGGCCACGCGTTCCCTCAAGTGGCCCTTAAATTAATCTGACCTCAACTTTGTCGCTTGTATCCAGAAAGCTGTTTCGTTTCATTTCCACAGTTTCACCCCTCCCCCTCCTTTCTCCGGCAGACATGTCAGAGCTGTCGAGTCGTTTCCAGGTTTGCTTCTCGCCGCGCCGCTCCCAAGTGTCTTCCCCGCGGCTGGAGAGAAGCATCTGCCGTGAAAGGAGTTCTCTGCTCTGGGGATGAATGAACTCCTTTGTGCGACCGCCTTAGACCTGCGCTCTGTGGAGTGTCACCAAAGTGCCGCCCATGCTGTTATCTGACAAAACAGACCCCAGAGTTTGGGTTCCAGAGTTGTGCGTCGAGTGAAAAGTCAAGCTAAAGGTCTTTCCTTATCAGATCGGACGGGATTTCCCGACACGAAATCTGACAAAACAAACTCCAAACCTTTCACTGAGGGTGTAATGGCGTGACTTTACTGGCTTACTTGGATTACCGATTAGCTACCACTCGTTTGCCCGTTGCTTTCTACTGTGCCGGGATCGACGTGAAGGGTTTGTGTCAGAAAATAATTTCGGACCCGGTGTGAAGAGACCGTAACAGCGTGTAATCGTAGTACCATCTTCAAACATACGATTTCTATTCAATATACCGAATGGTGGCAGGTGGTACCGTGCAAAGTCAAGTGGCCTCCGAGGCAGAGCAAAACCAAACCACTATAAATCACAGTCCTACAGTGTATTTTGGGGCTGGTAAATTGATCTGCACCTGGAGACTGAGAATTAGGTTTTTTCATAAACTGCCTTAATCCCTTCCCTCAACATTGGCAACCGAACTGAGGCGACTGCAATTTCAGACATTGACACCTCCGAGTTTCCATTCAAGACCCTTCGCAACGCGCAAACAATAGGTCCTGGATGGAGCTCGGAGATCCTTAGAAAGAGGGTTGATCAGTTCTGTTTTGTCTGGAAGGGGGAGGCTTTGACATAACAATCATTACTGGAATATATCTTGTTTCCAAATATAGGCATATAGTATCTGAAGATGATTGATAAGGAAAATATTAAAACCTGCTCCTTTTAGAAATCCATAATGAATACTCTCCCTGTGCAGTCAAGCAATCTCGCTTATAAGTCTCGCCTGATCTGACTTTTACCAGGGGAAATTAGACAATATCCCCCCCCAAATTGTAGATCCTCAGCGAGGCGAGAAAAATCTTTCCCAGAAAAACAAGTTTGGGGTAAAAATTAAACAGGGGGATTAAAAGTCATGTCTGAAAGTGAAACGATGCAGAACATAAGTATCACTGTGGCCATATACTACCTTTTCCCATGTATGTGAACGGAGCCAAAGATCAATGTCAATGTCAATCTTTTGCCTTGCTTATTGAAATAAGCTACTTTCCTCCATCTCAATGCTTCCCCTGTGCTTTTCTGTTAGATAGGTTGCTGTTTAAAATGATATATGGGTTATGGATTCATGGATATTTGGACCTTTCCCAGAATAACCCCGCACCACCTGTTGAGTCTAGCATGCGTGCACCGGTTGCGACCTTCAGTGGCTTCAGAAACCACCTGTGCGAATGTATTATTTTGATACGTTCACTTGCTACTCCCTTGGACTGGGATCATTAAAGTGTTGTCTTCTCTTACAATAAGCAACTTACTTACTTAGATGGTGATCGTGGTTCACACGGAACGACCTTAACTCCCCTCAACCACACAGTCCTCCCATCGCAAACTCAGAGCTATCCCAGAGTTATCACACTGATTAAAACCTTACTGGACACCTAGCACGCTCAAGTGAGGGACACACACACACACACACACACACACACACACACACACACACACACACACACACACACACTGGTGAACCATTCACAGTGGTGAACCATATGGCCATGCAAAATGGAACTTAGCTCCCACTCAGCCAATTGACAGGAATGCGTAACAGATAGAGGGATCCGCGTATCATCTCGCAGGGACGCAGCCATCAATTCAGACCACACTGACTCCTCTGGTGTCCTGACAGAGGGAATGCCGCTAAGAACCCAAATAAAGAAAGTAACTGGCAGGGGAACCTCTCCCTCTGCGGGTTCTAGTGGCGAGCTCCGGTTAGAGGAATGCCTTTTTCTCGGACGACCGTGATAAGGCAAGAGAGGGTTACTTGAGCAATTGGTATTCTGTTATCTGTCATTCTGGCTTCGCTTGGTCAGTGGTTTTATTGTGATTTGTGATTTGTTCGGACAAATCGGTTGGTGCTTTATGATTAATGTGATGGTCTTCGAGTCAAGTCAAGTTTATTTATATGGCCCTCAATCACGGTACAGTCTCAAAGGGCGTCTCAAGCTTCACATTTCACATGGAAATCAACGACAGCCATCCCCCTCCTTTTAACCTCCACCCAGACAAGGAAAGAGTTGCGCACCGGTGCCGGGGGAGGGTGGGGTGGGCTGGGGCTGGGGGTGGGGCGTCTATACCAGAAGAGACCGTCCCTCCCAGGACAGGTAGAAACTACCGTTGGTTAGTAAGACTATAAAGAGTCTTACATCTTGCTTTTAAAGTCTGTACATTATTGATGTCTCTGACTTTGGCAGGGTTAGGGTGTGGTTACCCATCATGCACAGAAATGTGGGCTGAAAAGACGCATAGAAGACAGGGCGGTTGCAATAAAAACATCAAGAAATGCAAAGAAATTGTCAACATGTCGGGAAATATGATTTTACAATGCAAATTTCCAAGTTCCGATGCGACCCAGAATGATAAGCAATGTGAGCATTTGTGTGCATTTATTTCACGGTGAAAGGAACTTAGCTGGTACTATTAGTGGGTTAGGGTTTGGGGGCTGAACTGAAGAACTTGAATCTCTTTCGTTGTCTTGTCTTGGTTTTTTTCTGCATTGATAGCAATAAGAGATGAGATATTTAGTGTGATCTGACTCTCATGGGTTGTTATAAAACAACAACAACAACAACAACGACCTTTATGAATTATTAAGGAACTGTATCCCAAGCTCCACAAAATGGAACTTTTATAAGGATTTTTGTAAGGTTGCGGTTGTGGCTTATAAGTTGTGTCGTTAATATGTTTTTAGAACAACCTATACTTATCAACTTTTTACAATGTGTGATGTTTTATGGCTTGCCCCATTAAATAAACAAAGCAAACACCCCCAAATTGAGGCAAATTGACCCTCACACTGTTACCCACCCGCTACCCCCACAAAAATAAGAAATGGCCGGCTAGACCCCACCAGGGGACCACAAGGTCCACAGCTAGTAGCCCCCAATTTGTTAGCACCTCCTCTCTCCTCACAGCGTTCAATGGGAACCAGATTTTGGGCGACTCGGGCACGGTCCCTCGTCGGGGGAGAATGAGTCGTATGGTAGAACTTGGAAAACTGTGGATCTCAGTCTAAGTCTGATTAAACACACCCCAGCCCCCTCCCCCAGAGATTACAGATTAGAGACCCCGAAAGTCAGAGAGAAACAGGGGGGGCTGGGGGGGGGGGGGTATTAGGGGGTGGGAGGGGGTCTCCATTTCAAGTGCTGATGTCATCGGGAGTATTGCCAAACGATCTCTCTTTATCTCTACTGCTGTGTCTGGACGTGTGTGTGTGTGTGTGTGTGTGTGTGTGTGTGTGTGTGTGTGTGTGTGTGTGTGTGTGTGAGTGTGTGTGTGAGTGTGTGTGTGTGTGTGTTGGTATCCATGTGTGCAAGTGTTCTTACATTTATGTTCATTGGTTGAGTGTTAATTGTATAGATTTGGTCTTGTTTGCGTGTGTGCGTGCGTGCGTGTATGTGTGTGTGTGTGTGTGTGTGTGTGTGCATGTGCGTGTCTGTGTGCACATGTTTGTGTCAGTGTGTGAGTCACCGCCAGAGTGGTAATTCAAGCCCTCAGTGTTTAGGACCCTTCATTCATCAGTGTCCAGGCACACGACTGGGTGGGGGTCAGGAGGTTGGGTACTCTGTGTGTGTGTGTGTGTGTGTGTGTGTGTGTGTGTGCGCGTGCAGATTTGGAGACCAATCAGACAACTGATAGTGACCGAGACATGCACAAAGCAGACAGAGGAGGCTTTAAGTTTCCTTGAGAGATACTTGAGCGGCGAGCCACCTGGACTGGGACGCGCTGCTCTTCAAACAGGCCTCAGATAAGCTCCGGTCGGGAAGAGCGATTAGCTCGGACAACTACACCACTCAGGACAAAACGTGAAATGGGGGAAAAACCCGGCCAATGGATGTTCGAGAGACAACGTGACGTCATTCGTCACCCTCGCAGCTTATATAAAATATTAAAACGTTGCTCACACTCTGTACATTTCATAGAAAGTGAAGCCAGAGTCTGAGCAGCAGAGAACATAAAGAACAGGGCTGTACCTACGTACGGCAGTATCCGGTTTTTGTCGCAGCGAGGTACGATTTTGTCTACAGAGGTACACAATATCCAACAAGAAGTGTCCCCCAAGGGGACAATGAACGTACCTTAAAGGGTCCTGCCAGTGAGAAGAAGAACAATCTTTATTTGTCACACAGCACACTACAACACATGCACGCACACACACACACACACACACACGCTTTGGATGGTGGCCGGTGAAATGAGGCCTCTGCATTTAACCCATCCTGGCTGGGGACCAGGTGACGAGTGTCCATCGCTGGTCAGACGATGATGGGTGCATGTTTTTGGTGGGGGTCCTTACTGACCTTAGGTGGAGGAAACCCCATGTGAGCACGGGGAGAACATGCAAACTCCACACAGAAAGGCTCCCATTTGGGAGATAACCCGCCGGAGCACAGTGGCGGTGAGCCAGTGTGACCACTGGCTATGGCGGGCTCATTAGAGCCCCTCAAGGTACAATGCTTGACTCTATTTTCTAAGAGTATAATTCTGTCCACATTACAACGTTGGGAAAGATGAATAGGAAAGGGACTACGGGAGATATTGTCCATGTCGTACAACATTAGTTATTCCAGCCAGACTCCATTGACTTACATGGAAATGGAGCAGGTCTTTCTGAAAGCAAGCACACAGCGATCATAAAACATCCTATGGCTCGATTCCTGAGAAAATCTCCCATTGTTCCACCAACCCCCCCCAACCCCCCCCACCCTAACGGAGTATTTCGGCGACTTTGCAGTGGTTCTCACCGGGTGGATTCAGATCCAAGACTCCATTGCCAGGGTCCATTTCGAGTGGACAGCGGCCATATACCATATCCACGTTGCCAACGCAAAGCAATGAGAAGCAATCAGGGGTTTACGTGTTATTTTGCTGATGTTGTCATCAAGGCCTCTTTGGATTTTATCGCCGTCTTGATAACACAGCAATTTGGGAACTCGAGGAATTAGTTGTTTCAATGGGTCTTTAATTCGGTGGGTTTTTAGCCCTTGTCGCACCTTTGTTTGTTTTATGGTTTTGACATGCACAAATAGCGTCGGGGATTACCCCACTTTTCATTTTGTGAAATAAATGAGATTGCTTAAGCCTTAAATTACATTTACAGTCACGATTAAATGACTAGAAGGGCAAATCGGACCAGTTTGGAACCGCCGCCCCGGAGCCTCTGTTTTTCTCCCTGCCGTCCATGTGAACGACTAAAAGAAGCATTATGCAAATGGTGGGGGTATCTAATCTTTGGTTAACTGCCCTTGAGTGCACTGCGGCGGAGGATCTGAGGGATGTGTGTCTTCTAGTTATGGCTCAGACAGCCCCCCACTCTCCCGGGGCAGACGGGTCATAAAGACCCCTGATAGCCGCTGGCCCCTGGGGTGGGACGCGACAAGAGGGTGGGAAGAGAGACAAAGGGCTGGTGGGCTGGTGGGGACGATGGAGGGGAGGCCAAGGTTGGAAAGCCGGTGGAGTCTGAAAATTTTTTTTGAAATTGAAATGGTGACGAGGCCTTGAGATATCCAGGGCACGGTTTGAATCCATTTTAGTTTCAACAAAAATTAGGTTACGCACCTCGTTCCTTATTCAACCGGCCCACCAACACGACCCTGAATCTTTAAAAGCAGTCCAGTCAATAAATTATCTTTATGCTGCGCGCCCCTCCCTCTCTATACGTTCCTCTCTCTCTCTGTCTCTCTCTCTCTCTCTCTCTCTCTCTGTCTCCCTCTCTCCCACTCTCTATTTTTCGACTGCCTGGGAACAGAAACACTCAGGGAATGGGAAAAGTGAATTGTTACATAGGGAATGGTGCTTGGATGGAATTGGACATTCTAGGGCAGGGCTCTGCAGGATTGACTTATCAGGGTTGGGTCGGACGATTACAAATGAGGCCGCGGACCGACACCAGGGGGGAATTGACGTCCATCAACACAACACAAACACTGTGGGAGATTGTTGAAGGGAAATATTTAGAAAAAAATCTGGGCCTGGATTTTTTTTTTTTTTCTTTTCCTTTTCATACTTTTTTTTTTATGCCATAAGAGACATTAATCCATGCATTGATTGGTTCCATACGTTGTTTTCTTTGTATGCTAGTTGTTAACACTGTTGGCTCACGGTAGGAAGGTCCTGGGTTCGAATCCCAGTCGTGACAGGTCCTTTCTGTGTGGAGTTTGCATGTTCTCCCCGTGTTTGTGCGGGTTTCCGCCGGGTGCTCTGGTTTCCTCCCGCCATCAAAGACATGTATGTTACTGGTTAATACTCCTGTCGGTGCCCCTGACCAAGGCACTGACAAAAGTACTGGAGTCGGTCCCCGGGTGCTGCACTCCGGCTGCCCACTGCTCCTGAGCATAGGATGGGTGAAATGAAATGAAAAAACCCCCCAAAAAAACAATGTGAATGTAGGTTGTTTCTGGTAGGTGGCATCAAATCCATACAAATGTGTAATAACTTGATAAAGCACCAAAAATAATAATACATGTGTGAGTCCACGATAAGGGACTCACACATGTATTATTTAATTTAAGGATTTAGCCTCTGTAACTCTTAAAAATGGAACTTTATTTTTCAGCAATCTAAGAAAACAGCCATTCAAAAATATATGCTTACCCATCTCAGGTAATAATGTCCCTTTTTTCATCTGCTTTATTTGCTGAAGACGGCTTAAATGACATGGGTTGAAGTAACAGGGTTTTCAAGCTCTAATTTTGGTAACAGGGTTGGACTTCAAGAGTGAGCTTCTCAGTCAATATCACAATATTAGTGAAAATACAGAGAAAAGGAAACTCATTTTACTTCTTCCCATGGCCTTCAGAAAGTTCAGATGATGCCACTTCTTGTTGAACAGGTGACGTGTGGAATATTACAAATATTTCATAGGGGTGAATGTGTTCAGGTCACAGGGTTGGGTGAATGTTATGGGACACAACAAAAATGTCAAGAATTTCATAATCAGTTATTCCCCAAATTATTATTCCTATTCAATTACTCCTAAAAATATATTTCAAGCGTGACACATGAGATTGATTCACACGGCAAACATAAGATTTCTGACACATTAAATGGGCTGGTGCTTTCTATTGGAAAGGAACATTTTATCTACATTTTTCAACCATCAAAATGGTTCAAGATACGGGTAGAAATGTCCCTTTTTGATGAGAAACAAAGAGAAAAGAGCAAAGAAAATCCACCTCTGGTTGAAGTTGTGCATGAGGAGTTCTCTGCAGGGCAGCATGAAGCTTTAGTGCCACCTGTGGGTCAGAGAAACACCAGCTGAGGAGCCTGAAACGCTCCATCGTCAGAGTGGCTTTGTCCATTTCGACAAACCCCTCTCCACTCCACCAACGCAAGCCTTGTAAAAGTGACACAAATGAATCGAAAGCTAAGCTGCCGGCGCCAAACGCCAAAAACGCCAACCTTATATTTCCTGCTATCCACACTGACTCTGCACATGGGCAAACACATGTTGCACAATTGTTCAATAATTAATCAGAGCTTCACTGTAACAGAAGGGGCACGGGCGAGCTCTTCTGCTTCGGAGCAATGGATGCCAACATAGGAGAGAGAGGCACAGCAGGGGAGCGAGAGGAAGAGGAGGAGAACGGGGAGGAGGAAGAGCCAGACCAGGGAGAGCCAAATTCTCTGATGAAATCCGGGCCCCTTCGGTTGAACCATGTGGTCAATGGTCAACCCAAGCCATGGCCATGGTCGAACCAATGAGGTGAGGTTCGGCAGAGAGTACAACCAAACTTGAGCAGGTTCACAGTAGCGTCCATTATCCCGACTTGACGAAATGAGAATAGGTAAGAAATCTACTCTCGTTAAAGTATTGTAGTACTACAAATCAATACAGTACTGAATGATTACTGTTTGCAGTACATGTTTCTATTATTTGTTCTGTAGGTAGAACACTTTACATATCCAAATTTGTGTTTGTTGGGATGTATACAGTATTTTGGGAAAATAACTGTGTATTTTATATTTGAGAATTAAACATTGTACACAAATATTTTTCAACAGACTACTGTATATATGTAGTAAGTATTATATTGAACACACAAAAGGCAAAAAAAAAGTCTCCTGATAAGGCTTTGTCCATTCATACTGGTGTTCTACTGGTGTGTGTGTGTGTGTGATTTCAACAGAAACATTTTTTTTTTGAGAAAACATAAATTGTTTTGAATGCAGAGTTTCACTTTGCGGGTGACTTGTGGAGTTTGGCCCTTGTGTGTGTGTTTTTGGATTTGTGTGTAGAGTTCTGAGAATATGAGGTATGTTTTCAAAAAATGTGTGTAAACAATTGAGAAAAACTGGAATGGAATCAGGGAAGATATGAAAGACAGGGAGCCATAAAATAAGTACCACAAACACACACTGGCTTGTCCTGAGATGCACCTGTGTGCAGAAATGTGTGTGTGTGTGTGTGTGTGTGTGTGTGTGTGTGTGTGTGTGTGTGTGTGTGTGTGTGTGTGTGTGTGTGTGTGTGAGAGAGAGAGAGAGAGAGTGACAGAGTGAGTTTGTGACTTTTTTTTGTGTAAAACCCTCTATTGCTTTTACCACTAGATGGCGCTAGAGTATTTAGCAAAGGACCGAATAGAGAAACTACAGAATAGAGAACACTGAACATGGCATCAATACCAATCAACGAACAGTATAATAAGCTACATAGAATATAAAAATATAATATACAATATATATACATGTGTATATATATATATATATAGGATATAGTCTAGAATCTCAAAAGATGGGGTTCCACTTGCATGTTGCCTCATGGACGATATCTGTCAATTTGCAATCTGGATTTGAAGAGCATTGCATTAAAATGCAAAATGATCGCAAGAAGCATCTGCATATAAAAAGCTTTTGGTATTTGATGTTCCTAGGGGCGCTTGGTGGGCGACTGAAGAGACTAAATCTTTCGAAGCAGTGAAGCGGAGGAGAGTTTGTCGTTTTTTATATACCTGTTTATGTGGTGCAGAGAGCGAGGAAATAAAATGAATCTACAGCCGCCCTCCGGCCATGTGACTGCGACTCGGCCCCAGCGAGGAGAGCGGGCAGCGTCTGATGACCCGCTCAATAGTCGAACGTTACACATTTGGAACTCCGCTGGATTTCGGCCACGGCCCCGCTCTGTTATGGCCGCTCGTAAATGCCAAACCCTTAACTTGATATCTCGGGAGGTGAGAGAAGGTTAATGTGAGATGGGTCCGCGAGGCCTGAATCTGAAGTCGCCTCCCTGTGACGTTTTTCAACATCGTTATAGAACAGTGGTGCACTCGGTGGTGGTTCACGATATCTTTTATTCATAGTTGGCTCCTCCGACAGAAGCCAATAAAGGGAACAACTGATGTCGGATGGGCTCCATCCACAACGAGGCGTCCTCGGTCGCCGCCCTGCGTTGCCGTGGCCGGACTGACAGCTTTAATATTCTGGAAAACCCTGATGAAAGGCACCAAAGGAACGCCGTAAAAAAAACCCGATCATCATATCTTTCACACCTGTCAAACACACACTCGGCCTCTTATAAATCCAGCAGAGAGGAGGCGAGGGGAGTGTGTACACAGAGGTTCCTCTCCTCCTCTCACATTACCTTATCAACTCTGACTGGGAGGTTTGGAGTGGGGCGGACTGAAGAGGCTTGTGTATAAACATGCGTTCTGCACATTCCCCAAATTCAACCCCCACCCCCCCTCCTCCCTTCTGAATCTCGTCTGCCACCCCCCCCCCCCCGCACACAAAAATTTTGTTTGGGAGGCCCGATTCTGTGAGCCGCTGCCAGTGGCATCCGGGCCGCGGAGCGCTCCGCAAATATTTGCCCTCGGACGCGGCCAAGTTGACTTAGCGGAGCGCGTTCCCAGCACCCTGATAGGACGCCCGGGCCCGGCCTGCGCCTTCCGAGCAGCCGGCACTGAGCGCCTCTTGTCCCCACGATCTCTGGTGCATCTTGTGCCTTGGGAGCAGTTCAAGGTGGTGATCTTGTTCTAAAAAAAAATAATAAATAAAGGACCAGCCTGGGCTCAGGAACAGACGGCCACATGAGAGGGTAGCGTGCCCCGGGCTTAAACACACACCGTAAGAGGTTGACACCCACACAGGGCCTCTGCTATTCTGAGCGGGGAAGCTGCTGCTTGTTGACCAGCGTTGATCAAAGACCTCGGGTTCAAAGACCCGGTGGACGGGAGTGAAGACAGGGTGTCTTTGGGCATACCTGCGGAGTGCATTAGTCTCCTTTTCAAAGAGCGAGGTTTCAAGACATATTTGTTTTCTCCAAACGCAGGATTATGGTGATGAATACCACACACGTGTCATGAGATTAAACGGTTCTGGTACGCTGTGTGATGTTCGATCACTAGGTGGAAGACTTACCAATATCAACCCGGTCAAAACAAACCAAGAGCGCCCAAGTGGCAGTAGTGGACAACTGGAGCTTTTAAGGTATAGGGCTTTCCGGGAAGCAAAGGCCTCCTGTCGGTGGAATTTCCAGCTTTAGAAAGTAAAGGTTCTGCCGGGTTTTTGTTCCGGCCACGCACCGAGACAGATAACCTGACTTGTTGGTTGTGCTCGGGCTTTTACTTTCTGAACCTGGAAAAGCTTCACTGTCACTCGGCTTGTCTTGACAAATTCTCCCCCGAGTAGTTCTGCCAAGGGGGAATTGAACTCCAAGCCCATTGCTTCCCCCGAAAGCTCCATATCTCAAAATCCACAGTCCATTGTTGATTCTAGTTCAGCCCTTTGTTTGTCTGTAATCTGTCTGGCAGTCATGCAAAGAACAGGACGTTTTATTTAAAGAAATAATAACTTTTCTTTTTGTCTCTTCCTTTCTTTCTGCAGCGTATTTCTTAACACAGTCCGGCAGTAGTTGGTGTCCAGAAAGATCGGAAAGACCCGATAGATTTACAGACGCTTGTCGACACAGTGAGGAGAGGCTGCCGTTCCAGCAGACCGGCCAAGAGTTTCCACTACCTACTCCAAAAGTGCTGAGGTGTTTTACTCCTGTATGGGATCTTCACTTCTGAAAACGCACAAGGCTTTTCAGGTCACTTAAGAATGACACGATGCAGAAGAACCGTTTCAATAAAGATGGCATTTGTACGGAAAATATGAAAACGTTTTAGTTGGGTCCACTGAGATAAGCGGACGAGGTTCTAAACAGACTTTGTTTGGGGTGAGCAGTTGGAAAACGGGCGACACAGGCATCATAAGGCTGCAGTTCTTGTTTGTGCTTTCCTATATGGATACAGGGTTAAAGTTCTGCCGAGAACGGAGCCCTCAGTCAAATTATAGTGCTTTGGAATACAGTGAAGAAGTCTTTATTCACCTTTGTCAGTCAATCACGGGGGTGGATTCGCAGTTCTGTTGTCTCCGTAGTGAATCTATTTGTTGTCCGCCTCATACACATCAAAGGTTTCATCTTCATTACAGCGCGGCGTGATGCGCGGTGAGGTGACAGAACCAACCCCCCGTATAAGCCTAGGATGAATAATCCCCGTTTCAAGATAAGAGACAGACGGCGTTTTAATAAGTAAATATTTACACAAGCAAATAATGAAAAAAAAAAAATGTCCTCCGCTTTGGCTTTCATTAATGATGGAGTGGAAGGTATAAATCAGGTTGAAAATAAAAAGTAAATTGGAAAGGTGTGGAGAATCTGAGAAATCCAGGGGAAAAACTGCAAACTTGACTAATTGCATACTCGGCAAAACTTTCAAAACAGTACTGCAACTGACTGACTAATGGCAGGGACACACCAAAAAAATTCCCAGAGACTTTCTAGAGACAGACATCCAACTTTTAAAGACCTTTCTGTCCATCTCAGTAGTGCACACACTACAGGATTTATCAAGGACCAAAGATCAAGAATCACAGGGGACCCCACATTTTGATATTCTCGCGCACACTATAGGAGCACGCTTTAAAACCCTTAAGACAAGAGATCCTTAATGTTCTTTCCTTTTAAAGATTTAGAAAATACGATCCAAAGTCCTTTAGTGTGTACTAGGGATGCGCCCTGGGATCCCCCCAGGGCTGCGTCCTCAGCCCCCTACTGTATTCCCTGTACGATGATGAGAAGGCCTACCGCGAGGAGGTGACTGACCTGCCACTCTGGAGCCAGGACAACAGCCTTCACCTGAACGTCAGCAAAACCAAGGAGCTGATTGTGGACTTTGGGCGAGGATTACCACTGAGGACGCACGCGCCCCTGGTGATTAATGGGACTTCTGTCGACAGGGTGAGCAGCTTCAAGCACCTGGGAGTCCACATCACAGAGGACTTAACATGGACTTTACAAACAGACACTCTGGTGAGAAAGGCGAGACAGCGTCTTTACCACCTCAGGCAGCTGAAGAAATTCTGGGTCTCGGTGAGGATCCTCAAGTCCTTCTACTGTGGAGCGATGGAGCATCCTGACAGGCAACACCACTGCCTGGTTTGGGAACTGTACTGCTCAGGACAGGCGGGCCCTGCAGAGGGTGGTGCGTTCAGCTGAACGTACGAATGCAGGATCATAAAGGATCCTCACCACCCCAACAACGGACTGTTCCAGCTGCTGCTGTCGGGCAAGCGCCTCCGCAGTCACACAGCGAGAACAGAGAGACTGAGACAGAGTTTCTTCCCGCAAGCCATGAGAACTGTTAATGCTGAACTCACCAGGGGCCCCCACTGATACACTCACATAGGCCCCACTGCCTTACTGTACTGTATGCTGCATACTGTACTGCATTCTGTATCTCTGTACTGGGTTATAGCATATGGTGCTGTATTGCTGTTCTGTGTTACTGTATTGCTGTGCCGTACTGTTGTTTACTGTGCTTCAAATGCCACTTTACTGCACATATCAGTATATACATAATAGTCTATTCCTTTTATTTCTATTTTGTATTCCCACTTAGTATATTACCTCTTTTACTCTTATTTTATTCTATTTCCTAACTGAATCGCATTTTAGGAATCAGTTTGTTTTGTTAGTTAAGGTAATTAGTTAATTAGTGAGCTATTGTGCCAGTTAGTTATTGTGCATAATCTCCAGGTGCGTTGCAATGTCATTTCACTATATGTATGCTTGTATGTATATGTATGTGACAAATAAACATCTTGATTCTTGAATCCTGGGATCAGGGTGCACAGCCTGGGGAAACTCCACACAACTTCACTCCGTCTGTTCATCAGTTCATATATTCATCCATTCAAAAGTTCCCTGTTGATCAGTGAATCCATTCATCAGTTTATCAGTTCATCTGTTCACCACGTCATCCATTGGACCCGTCACTCCAGAGATTCCTGTGGGTGATGCAGATGTCTCCCTCTGCCTCCTCCACTTCCCTTCTTCACTTCTTCACTTTCAGCCTCAGGATGAACTCTCTCTCTCTCTCTTCTCCTTCTTTTTGGCTGCAACATCTTTCAATGTTTTATGCAACATCTTAATCCATCTCCCTCCCTCCTTCCTCCATTCCTCATCACTCGCCCCCCCCCCCTCGCTCTCGCTTCAACTTCCCTTTCCTTTCTTCTCTTCTATTTCCTTCTCTCTCCTCTCTCCTCTCTTTCTACCTGTACTCGTTCCCCTTCCCATCCACAGTCAAATCCCACACTATTCGCCAGTTCGTCTTACTAGTACTGTACATCACTTCTATTTCAATTCATTCTAATAAAAATCCACTTGTCAGTGGTTTGCACGTTTGTGTTGTTTTCAAACTTTTGCATAATCACCTTAAAGGAAAGTTACACTCTCAGTTCAAAAGTAACATTATATGTGTAAAATATCCCTGAACTACTTTGCATGTTCAGTATTCCTGCTCCACCTCACGCTGCGGTTCAGGAAATCACCCTGTAAATGAATACTACACTAACCAGGGAGTGCTCACCAGCCTGTTGTAGTGAAGGGTGGAGGCCATGTCTAGTGGTGGAATACATCGTCCTCCTCCATCTGCTTAAAATTTGATTAAAAAAAAAATCGAATTACATGAATGGTGCTTTGTGATGGAATTTCCCTTTAATTTGAAGCGGGGGCTCGCGCCTACTGATTTTCTGCAAAAAATAAAAACAAATTCTTCAGGATTTTCTGACATTTTGATCATTTTTTATTTATATTTTTTTATTTTAAACGTTCGGCAAATGTCCTCAGACCACATTATAGAATCCTAAAACCTTTAGCGATGACTGAACAAACCCCAAATTAAGAATATATAATGCTTTGGTAATATACATACAAAAAAAATCAAAATGTACAATAAACAGTAAAAAATTAACAAATACAAAAGAATATTTGAAAATAATCAAATACAATTTGGATAAAGGTGCTTTTCAGTGGGATCTCCCTTCACTTTGAATTTCAGAAGAAATAGTCACAAGTTCTTGAGGCTATTTTGATATGTTATGGGTTTTTTTTCTATTTAAAACAAATTTAAGAAGCTTAGGCCACATTAGGATCATAACCTTCAAACAGCGATGTGTGTATTCCTCAGTTAATTTTTTATTTTATTTTCACCCTTCAAAGTTTTTGACTGACATTTACAAAGTTCCATTAATTGTCCGCCAAAGCAATTTAATTTCCATAAACCCTTACAACTCACTCAAGCCATTAGGCCTATAAACCACACACACGCACGCACGCACACACACACACAAACACACATACACACACAAACACACATACACACACACACAAACACACACACACACACACACACACACAAACACACATACACACACACACACACACACACACACACACACACACAAACACACATACACACACACACACAAACACACACACAGTCTGCTTTGCTCCAGTTGTATGGTGGTGATGGTGTAATTAGAGGAAACCTCATTTGCATCTTTAATTAAACGGTGCGTAATGGGCATACTGGTGTTGGTATTTAATGATGTGAAGGCAGAGTGAAGAGATGACCGCTAATTACACACACACACACACACACACACACACACACACACACACACACACACACACACACACACACACACACACACAGTCTGATTGCTTTGTACCATCTAATGAATCTTTCACTCCAGTCGGGTGGAGGTGTTCTCCATCAGCTCCTCTGAAACGTCACCTTTTAAAATAAAGAGGCGGAAACACACCCATACCACACGTTTACCTGGATCAGTGTGTGTCGCGTGGTGTTGATTTCCGGTGGTTGGCTGTCTACTCACCAAGTAGAACCTTCTGACGGATAAACCATCAGATCCACTTTGAAATGACCTTTATTGATTCTGCGTTGTTTGAGTTTGGGCGTCGGGGATCCGCTGCTCATCGCTCCCGGGGGGTGAACGGCAACCATAGCTTAGTGAGCTGGAACTGTAGGAGTTATAAGCTTGAATCCTCCCATTGGATAGAAGAGTAGAGCCCAACAGGTGGATGCAGGGGAGGTGGAGGGAGCACAGAACGCGGGGGCAACGCAATTTTCACAGCTCACTGTTGGTAAACATGGTACAGTAAGTACTGGACGACGAGAGAGATGCAAGCCTGCAAAGGTGGAGTTAATCAAAGTGTTGCATGGGTGGATTGGGCTCTGGACGTGTGTGGTTATAGAAACTGAGGGTTGGCGTGGCGTGTGGTGTGTGGGGTTACGGGGGCTCAGTGTGATATATTTTCATGGAGAATATATTTTCATATATGCTTAAATCCATGAATTCCAGCATTCATGAATTTTTTTACAAGATTTTTGACAGTCCCGCATTATGTGTGTGTGCCTGTGTGTGTGCGTGTGTGTGTTTTATTTGTGTTTGCACTCTGTTTAACTCAAGCAATTTTGGACAGGCAAGGTCCTCTCGGAGCACCTTGTGGTTTACAGGAGATTGTGAGGTGTGTGTGTGTGTGTGTGTGTGTGTGTGCGCGCGCGCGGCTGTGCGCATGTGTGTGTGTTGGAAGGAGAGCTCAGTTGGTGTCGTTGCCCAGGTTTTTATTCAATTTAATGAATACATTTATTATTCAAGTTACCAGTTTTTTATGTACAATTTATTTGGTTATTTATGTCTATTAATTTTTTCATTTATTTGTTATTTCTAACATGCATTCATCTTTTAAATCCATGTATTTATTTAATATTGTATTTATTCGGTCATTGTCAGCAGTGCAAAACTATTCTTGGAATCGAGCTTGAGAAAAATATATTTGTGTGTATGTAGAACATCATGATGTGTGTGTGTGTGTGTGTGTGTGTGTGTGTGTGTGTGTGTGTCACTGTGTCAACATCCTGTGTGTCAGAGCACTCTGACATAAACATGGGTTGTGAGCTTGTTTTTCCGAATGTCAGTCTATTTAACTCATACACTTGAGTGTGTGTGTGTGTGTGTGTGTGTGTGTGTGTGTGTGTGTGTGTGCGTGCATGGGTGCGTGCGTGTGTGTGTGTGTGTGCGGATGTGTTTGTGTGTGCGCATCTGTGTGTGTGTGTGTGTGCGCGCATGTGTTTGTGTGTACGCATCTGTGTGTGTGTGTGTGTGGGTGTGTGGGCTTGTGTGTGTGTGTGTGTGTGTGTGTGTGTGTGTGTGTGAGGTCAGCCTGTCTTCAGTACTCCTTTTCCTCCACTTATCTACGGGGACGCGTCGCTATGTTCCGGAAACACAAAAGACATCGATCCTTGAGGAAACTTTTTCCCAAAAGATGAGGAACGTAAGCACACAAAATAACACATAAGATAAAATAATAAAATAAATCTGTGTCTTTATTCTGCTTTGAGGATTATTTTCAGTCAAAAGTGAAGAAATGGGCTGTATCCTGGCAACTAGTGGTCCAGAGGGTTAATAGTCATAGTTGAGGTTTCCATTTTTCTGTGATATTATACATATATATATATATACTGTATAGTATATATATATATATATATATATATATATATATATATATACAGTATACACTATACAGTAGGTACTACTAGAGTATACAGTATATAGGGTTAGTAGAATATATATACAGTATATAAGGGGGGGGGGGATTGAGTATCGCATTATTTTTCCCAACGATATTGTATCGATACCTTGACGCCAATAATCAAAAAAAATGTTAAGATTCTCAAAGCGTCCAAATCACGAGACAGACAACCTGAGGACAAAGGTGACGCCTGTACAGCAGATTCAGGGATCACAACATTCGGACACGATGCTGTGCGGGCGCCATTCCTTAAGCTGGAGACAACTTTAAATGGAGACACGGCGAACTCATGTAATTACTTATACAGATGTAATTAAAGCGAAGGGCTGACCACACGTAAACAAGGTTTAGGTTTAGAATGTTTTAAGTTCCGTGTGGATGGAAGAAAAGCACATGCATTTCAAACTTTTTACTGCGGTCAAATGGGAAAGAAATGAAAGAAAGAGTAAAGAAAAGAAGAAGAAAAAGCAAGGAAAAGAAGAAAAAAGACGTGAGAAAAAAAAAAGAGGAAAATATAAGGAGAAAATAATACGACGGTTACACTTCTCTTCCAAAAATGTCCCTGGCGTCACTTTTACTCCTCTTCCAGTGACTTTCCCCATCGTTTCTTCCCATCGGGGCTTTTTGGGAAGGTGGAGCCACATCCCTGCTCTGCAAACGCACGGCGGACGATTTATGGAGGATTTGTATTTTTAAAGCCTCTGTCGCATCGCGCATGCACTTCCACACGCAGGCTAAGCTGTCGTCATTTACACAAGGACAAGCCGGCTGAAGGCCTTGTTTGATTTATATATTATAGTCTATACATTGAACATATATGCAATCTTACTTGTTGACCTTGAGAGCTCAGAATTAGGGAGATTTTCCAAACCCGAGCGGGGAGATCTGGGAGCTTCCCTAGAAGTATTTATGTGTAAGAGAAAAACTCAAAATTACAAGCAATCGGCAGATTGACCTTGTATGTTAAACCCTTATTATCATTAAAAACTAAGAGTGGAGTCTAAGAGTGGCCACAACTGAATAATGGGAGAAAGAGCCACGCCCCTGGTGGGCCGCAAGGGTACTGCAAGCGGACCCCCAGATCGTCGGCTCCCTCGCGTGGCAGTCGGTGTTTTGGTTCTATCGATCAAATCACCGTTTCGTTTTTTGCAGCCGTTTTGCAGCAGGTGATGGAAATTAATGTGCCAGAAATGAACAATCAAAGAACCCCTGCAAACAGGCCGCCCAATCACTGGCTCAGCAGGGGCAGTAGCATTGATTTACAAGAGGTGTTTTTTTTATTTTTGTTCTATTGATTGAATCACAGGGCATTTAAAAATTCATCCAAAAACACAAGAAATGTGCGAGAATTTTGATGGGTTGGGGTTGAAGTGGCCGTTCTGTTACATGAGGTTTAGGTTCAAACGCAGGTGCGGCGGATTCACTGGGACAATGTGGAAATGCACATGAAAATGCAACGGACATTAGGGCCGGTCAGCGGTTATGATGTAAATTGGGTATAATGTGTATACCTGTGTTTATATCCTTTAATACACGCCGCTGGCCATGCGTGATGAAAGAATCCCACTTCAAAATGGTCTCTTTGAAAGTACGATATTCACGCCTCGAGCGTTTTCGGTTCAGGCGGCCTGCTGGGTCATCAGCGCCATAAACACCTCACCCTTAATGGAGTCGCCGCACGCTCCCTCAGGACGGCTGCGACACCGGCGCTGGACGAAGCCCAATCCCCGGAAGTCGTGCTCGTTTTCGAGTTGGGGGGAGGCGGGGGGGGGGGGGGGCGCAAACAGCATGCGGAAAGCTTTAGGCGTTGCTGCTGTCACTTGACGTTGACATAAGCACCCCGAGCCTAACTATTAGAGATATTTGATATTTGAATACCCTTACAGATTTGGACAGAGAACGGGCTGCTCTGTGATCTAGCGTCTGGCTCGGACTCTTGAAAATGGAGTCCTCAAATGTCTCTTCTGAATTTCCCGATTTCTACATAAATATGCGTACGTGCTGTATATGACCCCTCAGCCGCGAGAAGACTACACTGCAAGCTGTCCTGGTTGCATCAGTTTGCAAAGCTTCACCACCGTGTTTCCAGCTGGTGGGTTGTCAAGGTAACCAAGGGTTGGAGGGGAAAAACAGGCCATGAGACAGAGAGAGACGGCGCGAGAGAGAAGGAGGAGAAACTACTTTCAAACCGACCGTGATTTGAAGAGTATTTTTTTCTCTATTTTCCTATTATATTCAGCAATTTTTATTTTTTATGTTTTTATGTATTTTTTGTTTTAATTTGGTTATTTTCCTTGAATGTTCTTGTGTTTGCGGTTTTTATTTGGCCATTTCCCTTGTATATTTGGTAATTTTTCTTTGGATATATGGCTATTTTTGTAATTTTCATATGTAATGCAAATCGTCTGTTCAGGAACACACCAATCACCAAAAGAACAAATTCCTTGCATGCGAAAATGTATGTGATTTCCTATACTATACTATACTATACTATACTATACTATACTATACTGTACTGTAGTATAGTATACTAAACTGTACTGTACTATCGTGTCCTATACTGTCCCATACTGTACTACTATGCTGTACTATACTGTAATCTAATGTCCTATACTGTACTTTACTGAACTATGGTGTACTGTCCTGTACTATACAGGTACTCCTCACGTAACGACTTGGTTCCGTTCCTACAACCAGGTGGTTAA
Source organism: Zeus faber (assembly GCF_960531495.2). Lineage (NCBI taxonomy): Eukaryota > Metazoa > Chordata > Actinopteri > Zeiformes > Zeidae > Zeus > Zeus faber. The sequence continues at coordinate 14,928,225 of NC_137193.1, forward strand.
GCAAATTGGTCGATGAGCCCTTATGGTTATTTCAGTCTTGGAGATTACGAACGCTAGTGTAGTGAACTGCTAGTGTAGTGAACTGCTAGTGTAGTGAACTGCTAGTGTAGTGAACTGCTAGTGGAGTGAGCTGCTAGTGTAGTGAGCTGCTAGTGTAGTGAGCTGCTAGTGTAGTGAACTGCTAGTGGAGTGAACTGCTAGTGGAGTGAACTGCTAGTGGAGTGAACTGCTAGTGGAGTGAACTGCTAGTGTAGTGAACTGCTAGTGTAGTGAACTGCTAGTGTTGTGAACTGCTAGTGTAGTGAACTGCTAGTGGAGTGAACTGCTAGTGGAGTGAACTGCTAGTGTAGTGAACTGCTAGTGTAGTGAACTGCTAGTGTAGTGAACTGCTAGTGTTGTGAACTGCTAGTGTTGTGAACTGCTAGTGTTGTGAACTGCTAGTGGAGTGAACTGCTAGTGGAGTGAACTGCTAGTGTTGTGAACTGCTAGTGGAGTGAACTGTTAGTGGAGTGAACTGCTAGTGGAGTGAACCGATTGCAGGAACAAGACTGAGAATCGTGATGAGATGAGATGTATACAGTGTATATAGTGTATATATAGTATAAATGGTGTATATAGTGTATATATATATTTATATAGTGTATATAGTGAAAATATTGTATATAGTATATATACTATCTTTCTTCTTTCTTCCTCTTTGGATTGCTCCCGTTAGGAGTCACCACAGCGGATCATCTGCCTCCAATACCTCCTGTCCTGGCATCTTCCTCCCTTACACCAATCGCCTGCACGTCCTCCCTCACCACCTCCATAAACCTTCTCTTTGGCCTCCTCTCCTCTTGACTCTCATCTCTCCTACACACGTGTCCAAACCATCTCAGTCTGGCCTCTCTCACTTTTCCACCAAACTGTCCAACCTGAGCTGTCCCTCTAATGTACTCATTCTTAATCCTGTCCATCCTTGTCACCCCCAATGAAAATCTCCACATCCTCAACTCGGCCGCCTCCAGTTCAGCCACCTGCCTTTTTGTCAGTGCCACCGCCTCTAAACCAGGGGTCGGGAACCTATGGCTCTTTCGATGACGGTATATGGCTCACAGACAATTTTGAGCTAAAAATATTCACCACAATTAACAAGTAATAAATAATTATTCTGTGTCATTTTAAAGTAAAACAGGTAAGAGAAATTACAATTTTGAAAATAAAATTCAAAATATAAATGTGGCGGACAAAGGGGCGTAGTCAAGCACCGGCTGCGGACCACAGAAAGACTTCGGGCGCCTTTTACTCGGCGCCCTGCCCCTCCCGGGTCTCTGCTCAGGCGCCACTTGTGGGAGTCTCTGCCCACAGGTGAGGGTTTAGGGAGGGAGACGGAGTCTTTCTGGCCGTGGTGCGCCCACATGGCGAGAGTTTTATTGTTCATTTCAATATGCGGCACGCAGGCCACAATTATATGTATCACCGGAATTATCATAATAATAATGGATAATAATGATCCTCTTGGGCGCAGGAGGAATGGCGTTCCACTGCTGGGCTGCTTACGAGCCCGTGCCCCACAATTAAGAAAACTCCCTGCCTCCAGTCGGACCAATCAGCTGAACACAAGTGGACGGAAATGGAAAATACTTCAATATGTATGTGACAAATAATTTCTTGAACTTGAACTTGAACCTGAAGACCAGGTGATTCTTAAAACTTGGAACGAGCTTCCCGTCACATAGCACACAATGCAGCGTGTGAGTATTGCTGTATGGAGCATGTTTGGCTCTACATACGCATGTGAGCAGTCTTTCTGGCATCTGAGAAACATTAAGAGAAACCTACGCTCACGTTGAACTGATGGAAGCCGCAACGCAGCATGAAGCTTAACCTCACTACGTATGAAGCAGACTACAAGGCCACCAGCAAAACCATGCAGCACCACAAGTCGCATTAATGGTAAAAATTATTTCATTTATTATTGGTTAGCTACAGTATAACAACAATATTATTAAGAACAATAAAGAGAAATGTACTATTTATAGCACTTTTTTAAGTACTCAGAGATGTATTATACGTAAAAAATGTATGCCTTACTTAAAAAATACACGCATTAAGTTGCATTCAATTTTATTAAATATTATAAAGCTCACAAGGAAATACATTTAGAAATAATTGGCTATTATGGCTCTCCCAGCCAAAAAGGTTCCCAACCCCTGCTCTAAACCGTACAACATGGCTGCTCTCACTATCGTCCTGTAGACCTTCCCCTTCACTCTTGCTGGAACCCTTCTGTCACAGATCACTCCAGACACTCTTCTCCACCCACTCCACCCTGCCTGTGCTCTCTTCTTCACCTCTCTCCTGCACTCTCCGCTGGTTTGGATGGTCGACCCCAAGTACTTGAAGTCATCTGCCTTCTCCACCTCCACTCCTTGCATTCTCAGCTTTTCACTGCCCTCCCTCCCATTCAGGCACATGTATTCTGTCTTACTCCTGCTGACATTCATTCCTCTTCTCTCTAATGCATGCCTCCACTTCTCCAGGCTCTCCTCAACCTGCTCCCTACTCTCGCTACAGATCATAATGTCATCCGCGAACATCATATTCCACGGAGACTCCTGCCTGATTTCATCTGTTAACCTGTCCATCATCATTGCAAACAAGAAAGGGCTCAGGGCTGATCCTTGATGCAATCCCACCTCCACTTTGAATGCCTTCTTCACGCCTACTGCACACCTTACTACTGTCTGACTGTCCTCATACATATCCTGTAGCACTCTTACGTACTTCTCTGCCACCCCCGACTTCCTTATGCAATACCACACTTCCTCTCTCTGCACCCTATCATATGCTTTCTCTAAATCCACAAAGACGCAGTGCAACTCCCTCTGGCCTTCCCTGTACTTTTCCATCAGCATTCTTAAAGCAAACATTGCATCTGTAGTTCTCTTTCCTGGCATGAAACCATACTGCTGCTCGCTGATCCCCACCTCTCCTCTTAACCTGGCCTCCACTACCCTTTCCCACAGCTTCATGCTGTGGCTGATCAACTTTATTCCCCTGTAGTTACTACAGCTCTGTAAGTCTCCCTTGTTCTTGAACATGGGTACCAGTACACTTCTTCTCCACTCCTCCGCATCCTCTCCCTTTCCAGGATGGTGTTAAACAGTCTTGTTAGCAACGCCACTGCCATCTCACCTAAACATTTCCATGCTTCCCCAGGTCTGTCATCTGGGCCAACTGCCTTTCCATTCTTCATCTTCTTAAATGCTGTTCTCACCTCATCCTTGCTAATTTGCTGCACTTCTTGATCCACTATCCCCACATCATCCACTCTTCTCTCCCTCTCATTTTCCTCATTCATCAACTCCTCAGAGTACTCCTTCCACCTTCTCAACACACTCTCCTCACTAGTCAGCACATTCCTATCATTATCTCTCAAGATTTTTTTATTTGTCACATACATATACATACTTTCATACATATATGCAGTGAAATATGCATATATGTATGCATATTTCATATGCATACTATATTTCATCTCCCTAACCTGCTGTACATCCTTCCCAGCTTGGTCCCTTTGTCTTAAGTCCTTTCCTCCTTCCTTACTGTCCAACCTCTCATACAACTCGTCGTACGCCTTTTCCTTTGCCACTTCTCTCTTCGCCTTGCGCTGCATCAGCTTGTACTCCTGTCTACTTTCTTCATCTCTCTGACCATCCCATTTCTTCTTCACCAACCTCTTCTGCTCTATGCTCTCCTGTACTTCCTCATTCCACCACCAAGAGTCCTTGTCTTCCTAACTCCTCCCGCATGATTCACTGAATACCTTCTTGGCCATCTCCCTCACCACTTCTGCAGTTGTTTCCCAGTCATCTGGTAACCATTCATTCCCACCTATTCCTTACCTCTTCCCTAAATTGCATGCAACACTTGTTCTTTTTCAACTTCCACCATTATATCTTAGGCTCTTCTTTCACTCTCTTCCTCTTCTTGGCCTCCAGAGTCATCCTACAGACCACCATCCAATGCTGCCTAGCAACACACTCCCCTACCACCACTTTGCAGTCACTAATCTCTTTCAGATTACACCTCCTGCATAAGATACATTTACATTTACATTTAGTCATTTAGCAGACGCTTTTATCCAAAGCGACTTACAAGGGAGAATAACATTCAAGCTACATTGCGACAGAGATTAGTGTAACAACAACAACAAGACAAGATGTAGTCCACCTGTGTGCACCTTCCTCCACTCTTGAATGTCACCCTGTGTTCCTCCCTCTTCTTGAAATATGTATTGACAACAGCCAATTCCATCCTTTTGGTGAAATCCACCACCATCTGTCCTCCACATTCCTCTCCTTGACACCATACCTACCCATCACCTTCTTGTCACCTATGTCTCTGATCCCTTCAACATGCCCATTGAGATCTGCTCCAACGACCACTCTCTCTCCCTTGGGGACGCTCTCCACCGCTACATCCAACTCACTAAAGAATTCTTCTTTCTCTTCTATCTCACACCCAACTAGGGGAGCATATGCGCTGACCACATTCATTATTACCCCATCACTTTGCAGCTTCATGCTCATCACTCTGTCTGACACTCTCGTCACCTCCAAAACACTCGACATATTCTTCCTTCAAGACTATCCCTACCCCATTTCTCCTGCCATCCACTCCATGGTAGAACAGTTTGTAAACGGCTCCGATACTCCTGGCCTTACTCCCCTTCCATCTGGCTTCTTGTACACATAGTACATCTACCTTCCTTCTGTCCATCATGTCAGCCAGCTCTCTCTCTTTACCCTTCATAGTGCCAACGTTCAAAGTTCCTACTCTCATCTCTACTCTCCTACCCTTCTTCCTCTCCTACTGTCTCTGGACACGCCTTCCCCCTCTTCTTCTTCTTCGGCCGACAGTAGCACAATTTCCGCTGGCACCCTGTTGGCTAACGGCACCATTGGTGGTTGTTGTTGACCCGGGCCTCGACCGATCCGGGATGGAAATCAGATGTGTTGTCCGCATGTTTTGATTTGGCATGCTTTTTACACCGGATGCCCTTTCTGACGCAACCTATCTATTCATCCAGGCTTGGGACCGGCACTGATGATAAACTGGCTTTCGCACCCCCAGTGGCTAGATTATAGTGTATATAGTATATGTAGTGTATATAGTATATATAGTGTACATAGAATATATAGTATTTATGGTGTATATAGTATATATAGTTTATATAGTGTATATACAGTATAGTGTATATAGTGTATATAGTTTATATAGTTTATATAGAAAGAAGAAGAGTGTATATAGTATATAAAGGGTGATGCGTGATGAGATGCTTGACGCTGAGACGCCGCGCTGCGTACAATACAGACTGGTCAGAGAGCTGGTCATAAGTCCGAACGGTCGTTAAACAGGTAGGTTGTTATGTGAGGAATACCTGTACTGTACTATACTGTACTGTACTGTGCTGTACTGTAATATACTATGCTGCCGTGAACTGTCTTATACTGTACTGTACAATACTATGCTGTAATGTACTGTCCCATACTGTACTGTTCCATACTGTACTGTGCAGTCCTACACTGTACTGTCCTGTACTATACTATAATGTGCTGTACTGTACTATATTGCACTGTACTGTACTATACTGGGCTGTCCTAGACTCTACTGTACTGTATTATACTATATTGTACTACACTGTATATCTAGGTAAAACATTGAGACAGAATACAAATATTTCACATAGGGAGAGATAAGCCTCTTTTCTGTCTAAAAATCTGGTTGAATCACACACACACACACACACACACACACACACACACACACACACACACACACACACACACACAAAGTGCTGTGTTGTCTTCCTTTGTCAAAAAGCTTCAAGTCAGACGTCTCTTAAACTAATGCCGCTTCCGCACCGAGAAGACTAATATTTAAATATATTGACATATTAAAACCCAGGAGGGATTAGGGTTGGCAAAGTGCTGACGATGGGACTGAGCTTTTGATGAATTCCAAATGAGAGCGAGGGGAGAAGAGAAGAGCAGAGAGGCACTGGTTTACGTCTCACATCATTAAATTCCCAGAATTCATATCACCAGCGGCAGAATCAATGAGAAGTGAATTCCTTTCAGAGAGCAGAGGGGGATCTGATAATCTTCATTCCCACAGAGGATAAAGGATGAAATGAGTGTCGCACGTAAAAAGGGTTTTTTATATACGGTGCCGATGTTCAAAAGATGTTCGGCCTCACTCCGAGACTCAGGAAGAGAATATTACATGTATAAGCACAATAAAATACATAGTATTATATATGTAGTAGAGGGATTCACAGAACCAAGTGTCACCTTTTTACTTCCACGTGCCATGTCTAAGCCCTTATTAGATATTGATTCATTGCTTAATGTGGTAACAGCAAAACATTAAATGGAAATTTTAGGCAATGGCAGTGTTATTTCTAGTACTTTTTAACCACTCACAAGATAAACAGTAAGTATTTTAAAGTGGTAATCCGTCAGAATATTTAATAAAAATATATCACACATTGGATACTTTATTTATCTAGCACTTTATAAGAAGCAGCCGTTCAATGTATTTGGTGTATGTACTGTAAGTTGCTCCTCTACTGTACAGTATGTGCTGGTTCCATTGTTGGTGGCGGGGTCCACCACTGCCGCCAAGAATGAAAAGATAGCGAAAGGAATTCGCAGTGAATTTGGAGTGAATTTGTTTTCGAGAAAATAAAGTGACTTGTCGGGTAAACCCCGATGTCGGGGGGGGGTCTCTGCAGGTTTGAATGGAATTCTGGGACTTCCACCAACACATGGAATCTGATGGATTACCACTTCAATAGAATCGTAAACAGATTCCGTCCAGTGATGCAACGTCTACTACGGCATTCCTTCCCCAAACTAAGTTTGCCACCAAAAAGTTAAAGCTTCACAACTTGGAGCGACCCAATTTTGAGAGTTTTACGCCAAAAAGGGGACGGATTAGAGGAAACCAGGAAGTCTCCGTCTCTGCGGCTCGCCGGTGTCACTTTGATGTCCTTAATTACCGACGACGGGCACAGCTGCTCCGTCCCCGACATCTTACGGAGACTCAGGATCCGGGTTTTCGATGCTCTCGCTGCCGTTCACCGGCTGCTGTGTTTTTGTGACGACTCGTCGACGACTTTGAGAGGCACAACAGCAACCTCGTTATCCCGAGATTCTGACAGTTCAACGTCATGACAGGATGAGGAATGGTTATTTCAGGAGGAGGATTGAGGACAAAGGCGCGCCGTGAGGTTGAACAACGCGTCTAAACGGCTGGTTCTATCTGCGGTTCACTGAAGCGCCAGCGCCGTGTGAGAGCTTCTGGAATGGCTATTACTCCAAATCAGGTGTTAAAATGGATTGATGACATATTTTATCACATCAACCTTAATATACATATCCGCCCACAGATTGTTTGTCCAAACAACAACAATCACAAATTTCCCCGTAACAGTACGAAACCCGCAACAACCTTTATGATCCATAATGCTGCAAAACAGCGATCAATAATAACAACGCGATTCTGTGGTATACTCGATTCTGATTGGTCAATTGGGGGAATCGCTGCGGGTTATTCCTGTATGATGACCGCCGATACGTTAACAATGGCCATTGCCATGGGAAACCACTTCTACGCCTGCCTTCGCGTCCCCCGCGTCGCTCCGCCCACATGCTAATGCTAACGCTAGCCGGTGGCACCATCTTGTGACGCTACTCAGGAACTAGAAGGGAAGGCTTAAAGGCATAAAAATGTAAGAAAAAAACAAAAGAAGAAAAATCCCAAACGTGCCGATACCACACATCAATTCAGGGTTCATGTAGATGTCTAAATTTGACGTTCATAACAGTGAATAGGTTCGTCATGTGTAGGGCAATTTGGTATTCCGTAGGTGAGTAGTTTTGCTCCGTTGTTGCAGTGTCTATTGGACAATTTGGACTATTTTTTCTTTGCGGGGGCCCTTAAACTCGACGAGTTATAAAACAATTTCAAATTAAAATTCTGTGTCAATGTATTAATTTGTGTCGCCAGTAGCCGTGTAATGTAATAGCTGCAAACGCCTACTAGTCTACCATCTAACTGAACCACCTCTCTATTGAGGCCTATTATATTCCTCGTTTTGGACAAGGTAGAATTACTAAAACGGCCAAATCACCCGAGTTATAATTACATTTTTGTATTTCTTTTTCCCTAACGACATCGGCACAGATAACCGGGCGGATCCGATACCGTACCCTTCCTCTGAGCCCTCTCCCTCTCAGACATTCCTTGGAGCATCAGGGCGGCAGGGTTATTTTAAACCCGGCAGAAGTTTCGCTTTTTTTTTTTCCGGCAGACGAGATGACAGCCGGCAAAATGCCACGGAGACCACAGACGGACAGACGCAGGTCGTCTCAAACCCCCCCCCCGCCTACATCCAGATCTCCCATCAAAGCATGGCGCCCAAAATAATGGAAAACGGGGTTGAAGCGATGTACAGCGGCACCGAGCGCACGAAGCGCAGCGAAAAAACAAACCTCGATTCAATTTATACCAAACAAATCTAGTTGTCAAGAGAAAGCGTCGAAAGAGAGCGTTATCACCCTGAGACGGCCTCATCAGTCGGGCACGCCGTTACCGCGACGACGGCAGTCAGATTTGGCATCCTCCGACCTCCATCCTCTCCTTAATTGGGCCTTTTTGTTTTCTTTCGCTTTTTGTTGTTTCGTCCAATACCAGTGTTTTCCACTTCCATTCGGACTCATTTGTCACTCCATTTCATTTGTTTTCCTACCTGCCGTACCTTCCATCCACTACTTTGTTGACACCAATTAACTCGACGGAAAACAAGACGAGGGCCGGGACTCCTCTTTTACTTTTTTGCGAGGGTTGGCGAAACAAACGGACATTTTAGGCGACAACAGCATGATTGGAGGTACTTCTGTACCCTTCTCCAGCAGAGAAATAACCTGTTTTCAGGACTCTGGTCAGATTATCTCCTTGGCTCAAATATTCAGGCAAGTCCTTAAAACGTATAAAGTTGAATTTGATAAATATTACACCTCGAAAGTCATTGAATAGTCTCAAATTTGAATTCATGAGGCCTCCATTTCAACATAAAGACTTCGGTCGGATTCATCCACAGGTTCATTTTGACGAAACTAACCAAGCTCCTGTAGAGCACGTACGTGTCTGTTCTGGATGGACCCGACTCGCTTCGTTAATTCATACATTAGTCACCCGGAGAGAGAAATCCGTCTGCTTAGCTGTCTGTTGTGAGTTCTGTGGGATTTATGGTTCTGGTCGGATTTATATCCAGTTCCTCATCCCTTCCCTTGGGATCGAACCTGAAGGAAACTTCTGTTCTTCAGTTCTCACTGTTCATGGAGTCGCCAAGGTCATAAACGACCACCTTTCTCCCCGATACTTACCACTCTGTCCCAAATATATGGCACGTACGTGCAAAAACTTTACTGAATAACAGGGAAGGGATTTGTCAAAAAATATTTACATTTTGTTCAAATTTGTCTTAAAAATGGTCTTTAAATGTGATGAATTTGACTCTCTGGCACCTGCTTAAAGCTGCGTATTGGCGTTTAACCCTCACGATCGCTTTCAACATCTTTGACTCTGAGGAGCGTCCTTTCCTTGAGCTGTCGGAGCCTTGGCCTCTATTCGTCAACGTGGTGATTTAGGGTCAAACACACACGTCTCCATAACAACAGCCCATCACAGCGCCGTAGGAAAAAACGACCCCGAAACGGATCCAAAAGCAGCAACTCGGGAGGGGTTTTCTGGAGTTACAGCGACGGAGCTCCGCTTCCAGCTCCGGCGTTGAGCGGGCGGAGGATGAAGTGTTTTCCACGGTGCGTCGGCGGCGGAGGGCGGCCGCGCCACGTCCCCATGCGGTCACGCACCTGTAATAACACGCCGTCCGCCATTTATAAACCCTGTCATACACCTGCGAGACGCGCACCGCACGACTCAGCAGCTTTATTTGCTTGGATAGCCTTCTCCAGGACTGTTTCCTCCTGTTGGCTTGGGGCTTTAGCCAGCAACAGCAACGAAAAAGAAAGGGGAAAAAAAAAAAGTGTTAAGGGCCGACCATCCTGGCAGGCGTCAGGTTAATCTGCACAGCCTGAACCCACCGGCTTCAGTTTTAATAAAGTTTTGTAGATTTTGGAGCTCTGATTCTCCACTTTCAAATGATGCAAAAAAAGTCAAACGGCACCAAAAGTACCTAAAATCTGCAATATTATATAGATATATAGATATATAGATATATATATAGAGAGAGAGAGAGAGAGAGAGAGAGAGAGAGAGAGAGAGAGAGAGAGAGAGAGAGAGAGAGAGAGAGAGAGAGAGAGAGAGAGAGAGAGAGAGAGAGAGAGAGAGAGAGAGAGAGAGAGAGAGAGAGAGACCAGGATGTGGAGCTCTAGGACAAGGACATGGAGGTCCAGAACCAGAACATGAAGCTCCTGGACCAGGACATGAACCTCCTGGACCATGACATGGCACTCCAGGACTAGGAGGTGGAACTCAAGGACTAGAACGTGGAGCTCCAGGACTAGGACATGGAGCGCCAGGAAAACGGACCAGGATGTGGAACTCAAGGACTGGAACGTGGAGCTCCAGGACTAGGACACCGAGCTCCAAGAACAAAGAACAGGATGTGGAGCTCCAGAGATAGAATGTGAAGCTCCAGAGATAGAATGTGAAGCTCCATGACTAGGACATGGAGCTCCAGGACTAGGATGTGGAGTTCAAGGACTAGGATGTGGAGCTCCAGGACTAGAAGGTGGAGCTCCAGGACTAGGACTTGGAGCTCCAGGAACAAGGGCCAGGATGTGGAGCTCCAGGGCTAAAACGTGGAGCTCCAGGTTTAGGATCAGGATGTAATAGCAGATAAGGTGACGGAGGGAAAAGCTGCATGGGTGCTGGTGTGCACCGCTCTGATCTCCATAAATCCATCATTGCCTCCATCATTCCACCCCAAAATGATCAAAGGGCTCGGGCAGTTTTGATGGAGAAAGAGTAGAGGAGCAGGAGAAGAGGAGGAAGGAGGGAAGAGGAAGGAGGGCGGGACTTCCCAAAGATCGGAGAGAAACAGGCTTCTAATTCGGTCATGTAACTCGTGGCCCTTACCCCTGCAAATATTACACAAAGACACACACACACACACACACACAGAAAACTAGCCCAAAAACACACAAAGTAAATTACTCGAACACACTTGAGCACTTATTCATGCATGCACACACAAACATAATATACACAACATACAACACAAAACATGCAATCACAAGCACACATAAACACATATATTCCCTCTCACACATACAAACACACACACACCCACATACAAATTCCCATACACAACTCCAATATACACAACAAACATGCTCACACGCATGCATGCAAATATGCAAGTACACACAAACAAGCAGACACTCACATATACACACACATATACACTCAACTTACTCACACACAGAGAGAAAATATTCATACATACAAATGTACTAACACACATGCAAAACACATGCACGCACACACACACAAAATACGAACCCGATACACAGCATGCATGCAAACACACATACGACCTCTCTCGCACACATGCAGATGTAGAAATACACACTCCAGACTTCCTCATACACACACAAACCCACAAATATATTCAAACACACACACAGTATACATATACTAGTATATACAGTATACTTTCACACACAGAAAACAGAAAACACACATACACACATCTACACAAATATACATATACACATTTATTCCCACACAAACACACAATATACACAACATGCATAGACAAATAAGCTCAAAAAATGCACTGAGACACATACACACACATAATATACACAACATACTTGCACACACACAGATGAAACACACAATCTCTCTCTCACACACACACACACGCAGGTTTAAAATCTCCCTCACGTGTAGTTCTGTGTGGAGTTTGCATGTTCTCCCCGTGCTCACATGGGGTTTCCTCCATCTAACATATAAGAAACCACACCAAAATCAGGCTGTTTGCTGCCCACTGCTCCTGGCCTGCCACCCAGAGGACGGACAAGCCTTGATGGGATAAAAGCGGAGAACACATTTCAGGGAAAAGCTCAGCTTTTCCAGTTTTGTTTTGTTCTTAACACACACACACACACACACACACACACACACACACACAGAAACACACAATAACTCATACGCACATAGACATACTGTTTAGAGAGAAAACACACACACCATTACACACAAACTCTCACACACAGAAAACATTCATACACACACACACAAATGCGGTAGTTTATTTAAATAACAATTCCTTCCACTTTTTTCGGAACGAGGGAGGGACCTCAGTAACGAGTTGGATTAAAACCCATATGACCTCTTTCACGCTCTACAGTGTGTGTGTGTGTGTGTGTATGTGTGCGTGTATTAGCACTATAATTACCTCATAAAACGTTCTGGCTCCAAAGACACAGACACACACACACACACACACACACACACACACACAAAGCAAGGCTCAAAGAACAATAAAAAAACACCCTTATTATTAAAATAAAGAAAACAGTTTTAAAACCAATACAGATAAATATTTTGGCTCCAATGTTGGTTATTTTGCCAGTGGGGGGGAAGGGGGAGTCCTGTGGCTGCTGCTAGTTGCAGTAGTAACCGGTAGTAACGCCGGCAACATCTGGATACACTTACGGAATTGCGACTTTTGCAACACTGACGTTTCTGCCACTGGAAGAGGCCCAGACCTTCTCTCTCTTTCTCTCCCTCTCTTTCTTTCTGTGCCCCTTGGTTAGAAACAAAGGAGCCATTTGACTTCCAGAACCCTAACTGCTGATTTCTAATGGGAAGCAAGGATGAGGAGAGGGAGGTGGAGGGAGGGAGGGAGGGATGGAGAAGGAGAGATAGAGAGATGGAGAGCCAGGACATTGTCTTATAGCCGCTCAACCCCCCCACCCCCCCCCGCCCCCTATCATTTAAATTCTCAGGCTTCCCCAAAAGAGCGTCGGAAAGGATAAAATGGAAGACAATGGAAGACAATGGAAGGGGAAAGATTGAAAAGGCAACAGAATTGAAAAGCCATGATGATGGTTTGCCTGGATCCCAAGCCACACCTACTGTATGACTATGACGATGATGATAATGACGATGATGATGATAGTGATGATGAGGAAGATGATGTGTCACGCACACATTTTATTTCTTGGCTAAATCAGCAATTTCCAACTGTGACTATTATGCTCCCTTTTGGGGAAATGGAAGGATGGTATGCAAAGTCATTTCGCCGTCTCACTTCCTTGATCCCCTTTGGGATTGGAGGTGCTTGAACAGCTCAGCTTGTGATGAGTCTGAGTCGCATCTGGGACGGAGCGGGAGTTTATCGAAAGAATAACGCCTCGGCGTCGCAGCCTTCTGTCCACAGGGGCCGGCATACTTGGCAAACCAAAATCACACAGCAACCCCATGGCAACGCAACACACAATAACACACAGCACCGTCCAAAAGAAAAAAAAAAAAAGAGGGAGAAGGAGCAAAGTGAAAATATTTCGGTGAAAGCGCCTCTTTCATTTCGCTCGACGTAGGTTGTTTAACTAACACGTTTTTTTTTAACATTCCGTAATGTACCTACAGCGCGCTCGTTCCCAGAGGAACGGAGGCCGTTTCACCAGCCAACTCTGTTTAAAATCCACCACTATAATCTTCATACATAACTACATATAATCACAATAATCACCTACTTGTGTGGGTTGCCTAATATCGCTGCCGCCCTGCTAAATGGAGAGGCTAAATAATAGGTTTCTGTGCAGGTTTATGGCGGCTGGTGTTTTATATCAAAAAACCAAAAAATCAAATCTGCTGTGATGGGCCGCTTGTGAGTCAGCCGCAGAGGAATGTAATTATAAAAACATTACGAGGTGAGAACGGGACGTACAAGTGAGCGGCCGCCAGGTTGCTTTACATATTTGCAACCCAAGCAGCTCACGCCGCTGTCTCCTGGTGGCCACGAGCAGCCCAACTCTCCCTGGCACGGCCCATCTGGTGTTTCTGGCAGTATTTTTTTTTTTGGGGGTGGGGTTGGCGTTGGTGTTGGTCCGAGCGGAGGAAAGTGGGAGGTTCTCGCCACAAACTGTGGCTGAGCTATTATTATTTGTGTTATTATTACGAAAGCTTGGAAGTTAGCGGCGGCAACAGCGGCTGACTCAAGAGACATGACGGTCGTCTCTAAATAAAATCTACTGACGCAGTCGCTTGGCCGGCTCGCGCTGGGTGGGATGGATGGAGGGATGAAGGAGGTGAAGGAGGAGGAGGCTTGCAACTGGGCCTGGACCCACCGCACAGCGAGCCCTGGAGACCAGAACCACGAGCGTAATGAAGACTGATGGGTCAGTCGTTCAAGGCCTGACTACAGAGAGAAAGAGAGAGAGAGAGAGGGGGAGAGAGAGAGAGGGAGGTTTCTAGGGCGCAGAATACATCAGAACACTGCGTCACCGACTTTGTTGCAATAAATTATTGAACAAACAGTTCATTGAACTGATTTTTGACGATTAGGAAACATACAGTACGCCTCAAATCGTCGTTAAGAATGCAGAACGCATAGGCAAGCACTTAATCCGTGAGCACTTATCTTGCACAAACATACCGGAAAATAAATAAATAAATAGATCAATAACACAACTTTTATTCTGGTTCCTTACAGCATCTCGCACTTGTATATGGCTGAATTTAGAAACAGGTGCTCAGGCACTTCAATTCCAGGTTGCTCCAATGGTCGATGTATGCCGTGACCATTTCTAGTCTCATGTTAGTCTCTTCGGAAAAAAAGTGTTCATTGTTAAATAACAATGTGTTTTTGTATATAGACAAATAGCGAGATATGTTGTTGAAAGTTTGGCCGTGTGATCGACAGCCCTCCTCAGGGACAATGTGAACACCATGTTTACAACATAGAAATACAGCCTCTGATAAAAGGAAACAGAGAGAGGAACCACCCCTCAGAGCAGAGGCTCGCTCCCATTGCCACAATCTGAAATCCTACCTCCGATCAGTTTAGGAAGACATTTGGGGATTTTCTGATATTAGGGAATCATGTTTCCTAACTGTAGCCTATTTAGGACAAAATCCTATCTTCAGATACTAATTTGACATTAGTGTCCTCCTGACCTAAGAACACCCTAATTTAGAAATCCCATTTTAGGATAGCAGTCCTAAGGAAGTCCTCAAGATGAAGCTTCTCTCGCCCATACTGTAGGCGTTACTATGGATACAGCCTCAGACAATTGATTGTCGATAGTGATTTGGAATTTACAATAGTTAGGATTTATTAAATTAGGAAAGGAAGATAAGACAGAAGCCCTCCCCCCACAGAAAAAGAGCTTCTTTTGCTCTAGAAATAAGACCTTTTTCGGAGAATCTGTAAAACCTTTTTGGTATGAGAACACAAAAAAAACAAACACAAAAGGAATGTGGAAAAGGAGACACACTGGAACGGCGATGAAAACAGCGTTCGGGTTGAAATCTCCGACCCAGCTCCCTGGTTGGCTCGTTCACTGGGACTCAGATGAATTCCCGAACCACTGACGCTAGTCTGAGAATGTCCGTCGACTGGTTCTGCCCGCCGACATCCGCCGCCTAACGAGATTTCGTTTTTGATGCAATCAAAGCATCCAATCTATCCGATTCTCTCTCACACCACACACACACACACACACACACACACACACACACACACACACACACACACACACACACACACACACAAATACACACACACACACACACACACACACGGTCATTGTGAATGCCAGCCATTGATACCGGCCCAGATAATGAGATATCAATCCTCCATGGGAGAGTTACAGTAGGATTGGCGCCAGCTCTTTAAGCAGCTATATTTTGTGGACCCGTCCAATTCAATTACATTGTAATTACACCAGACTTCATCTGATGTGAATTACCGGAACATAATACGCTGCCGTAGCCGACAAGTGTGCGTTGGTCTTAAACTCCAAACAAACAGCTTTGACTCTCCACCTCCCTCCACTGCCGTGGAGCGTGCGCCGAGTTAGGAGAGGCCTCTAAATCCGCTGTTGTGATTAATGTGCGGAGACTCGGCGACTAATGTGCTTACAGCCCGAACTGAAAAGATTCGGACGGTGTTATCAGTATCTCAATCCCCGACCCCCACCCAACCTTCAGAGAAAACGGCTGCACCACGTTTGTCCCCGTTAATGTTCAATTGGTTGTCTTTTTCCCCTTTCTAGGAGGGGAAGATCCTCCCATTTTTGATTCATTTGTCAAACTGACTAGACCTGTTCTTCAAAGGGATTTTGTTTGGCAAAGGAAACTATTTTTGAATACCTTCATACCTTCCTCCACTGGAAGGACCGAGAGATTCCACAGATTCCAAGGAAAAATTGATTCCTTACACATCGTCAGTTACAGGGTGAAACAGAGGACTTAACAGGAGAGATCTGGGTGAGTTTCTAACCCCTGAGCAATTTGGAGACTTGGAACTACCAGAACGGGCAGTACACATGAATTTTACTCTAATTTGACTCAACGAGTAAATTCAACAAGTTGCTTAAATAGTCATTAGAGCCGTTGAAACGCGAGCTGAGGAATTTCCTTACACGGCGGCTTAAACAGCGTAAACAACTGATGAAACTCGCACCCTCGACACCGAGGAATAAATTACTCATAATGATGAAAGAGTGCCGTAACTCGGAGCTAAAGCGCCAAACTGAGTCCAAGTGTCTTTTCTTTTCCTTTAAAACTCCCCCAATCCGTCTGATTCTCTCCCTGTGTTCAGAATGACTAAACCACCAAGGGCATTGTTAGAAACCAGACCAACACATTACCATCTGCCCCAAACAGCCCGCATTATATTGACTACAAACTAAATAAAAACAGAAAACCACACCAAAGCTTCATTCCAATTATTGCCTACACATCTGTTGACATTATCTCCAAAACCCCAATGCCAAAAAAAAAACGAACAAAAAGGAAGGAAGATGGAGGAGAGAACCGACGAGACAGAGTTGTAGGTAGTGGCAGATTTACAGAGTGGCTTGCTGGTGAATTTACGGCAGGCTTTTGTTGCCTCGGAGCCAGGGACACCTCCAGAGCCGTCCTGGACGCTTCCTTTTTCGGATGAATAACGGCAGAATTTACGAGGCCTGGCTCCCCCTCGGGTCCCAGCACTCAGCCCTGGGCCAAAACCACCAGAGGATGGCGGGCCAGGCAGGGAGGACAAGGGGGAGAGCGAGTGGTTGTATCTGAAGCAGGGAGAGAAGACTAGGTCGAGGGCTGTCACCATCATCAACTTTTAGTTGGCGATTAAAAGACAATACAACAAATGTGATGATTATGATTCAAATAATTCTGATAAATAACTGAATTGCCTTTTATCTTTATTTTAAAGGGGACCTACAGTATTATGCTTTTCCTTATTTTCTGTCATATATATAACGTTACAATGGCGGATGTTCATATTAGACGTGGCCAAAGTGTCAAATAATGAGGTAAATTAATGACAAAGGAATCGCTGTGAACAAGACGCTGATCTGATCCGCTGTGCTTTTCTCCAAACAACACCCATAAAAAGTGGTTTTATTGTAGATGTATTTATTTTATTTTCCAACATTTACATGAAATTAGGCCTTGTAAGTCTATTATGAGTGAAGATCAAGCAGCTGGATTGCTTATTTCCCACTTCAAATTTGTTTAGAAACAGATTTTAGTGGACTGATAAGGTGAAATCAGTGAAAGTTTACAAAGTAAATAAAACAGAACGCGGACTAAAGCTCAAACCCCACGGGCTCACAGAACCTGGAACTTGTGCTCAAACCCCATTGGCTCAGAACGAGTGGCTTGGCTGCTCATTCCCAATTAAAAGCTACACACACTGAAACAGCCGTTTTGGAACGGTTTGGATTTAGAGGCATGTCGCAATGGCTCGAATGCATAATCTGAGGGGTATTTTCAGCCAAACACATGTTTTAGGGACCTCAGAGACCTATATAAGCATGTGTAAAAAGAGAACAATAGGTCCCCTTTGAGCCACTGTGTGTAATAATATTATTACACTCTACATTCACCATAGCAGCAAATGCCATGAATATTGGCAGTTATTGAAACTTCATTTGTCTAAACCCAAAACATTCTAATGACCTTCCGTTTGATTATCCATGTTCATGAAGAGTGCTCTGAATCGCTGCTGTAGCATGAAAACTAGAAAATTCTCTTTTGTTGTTCCCATGTTTAAAGCCGTAGCTGTATTATATATACAGCATATTTATATTTAATTTATATTTAACATTAACAATGCAGCATTTCAAAAAGCATAGCTTTTTAGATGGGGTTACTCTAAAAAAAATCAAAACATATTGCCATGTGAAAAAAATTATTGGAGTGAAGAGTTTGTGATTAAAGTCAGTATACTGAAAAATAAAAAAGCTGAATTCTGAAGTGTAGCACAGAATCCTGATAGTGTTAGAATTTTGAGGAAAGTCTGAATTCATAGTTGTCAGAATTCAGACTTTAATCCAGATTTTCCCCTTTTCTCAGAAAACTAAAATGTTTTTTTCAGACGGCAAAAGAGGAAAGCAGATAATATTACGACTCGTTTTGTCTTCTTCCAGTGATTCTCTTGAGGCACGCCACACCAGACCAGACAACGCCCCGTTTTAAAATATAAAGATTTTTTTATTTACACCATTTGAAGCCAACAGAGAAAGTTATTCCTCTTGTTAGTTTACAAATCCTCCCAAACTCTTCCACCATCTCATTACAACTCCATGTCTAAAAGCCGGAGTAAGGCCTACACTACAGTTAGTCCTACTGGAGGAAGAAAAGGCATCTGCATGGAACTGGGATGAGCTTTAATCAGCCCGTTTCCCTGTTAGTTTGTTTTTCTTTTTTTCCTTGGAACAGCAGCCTTTATTCTGCCGTTCAGTCTTCACGGACGGAGGAGTGATGACACAGGGCGACAGTCAGGACAGGCAGCATACTTTCCAATCTTCCATGTCCATTTTTTTTTTTTATAAAGAAAATAGAGATGTTAACAACTTTGTAATTGTATTTGCACGTTGGGAGCGTCCATTATATCAACCTTGCACATCAGAGAGAACGCGTCACACACCCCGAAGGTAATCTTAGAAAACGCTTGTTGCCTCGCGATCTAACTTGAACGACTGACAACCTGAACATTCAGGGAAGCTACGTTCACACTGCAGGTACTAGTCACCCAGATCAGAGTTTTACTTCCCATTATATGTGACCAAGATCTTTTTTTTTTTTTTTGGAACAAAAATCTCATGGAATCAGATCTTTTCATATGTGACCTTGTAAACTAAACGCTGCCTACCTAGGTCAGGACTTCATGGAAAAGAAAGAGATTTGATATCTCAATGGGACTTTCCTGGTTAAATACAATAAATAAAAGTAAGTAATAAGTGATGAATATCTGATTTGTAGCCATTTCATTCAGTATGGACAGTCATAAGAATCAATGTGACTTTGACATAATTTCCTGTTGAATTTGGTCATAATTTTGCATTGGCACCCAGTAAAGATAAAGGACGGCTGAAGGTCCATCCATATAAGTCTCTCTGTATAGACAGATTTAAAACCTTGGCTCTTTTTCACCTTATTTTCCTAATCTCCATTAGCCTCTGCACACTAACTTATAAATGAAAGAGGCTGTAAATTCAGTGACTTCCATTGAGTTGTTTATTTCCACATGACACGGCCAAACGATGTCTTTTGTTTTTGTTTTAAGATAACACTTTATTAATCCCTGGGTGGAATTCAGGTTTATGCTTGCGGTTCATTCCAGGAGAGCAATCACTTCACTCAAGTGAGATTTGGGCCACACTAAAACATGCGAACAGCCAAACAACAACCCTGGAACTGAGCACTGAGCAGAGACTTGCAGTGTGAACGTAGTAGTGTCTTACTGTGGGTTCACCTAGCGCTGGGCGATAAAACGATAACGATAATTATCACAAATATTTTTTTCCCTTGATTTCAAAATAAAATAAGCTTGATCATTTCGATTATGTCTTCCACAGATTTTTCCATTTATAGACGAGTTAGGAAAGTGGCAATGAAAAGCCAATCAATTTGGACGATCTAAATCTGACCTTTCACCTCAAGCCAAATACGTTTGTCGAAATAGAAAGCAGCCCCGCCCCCTCCTTTGCGGGTAGGTTGCATTTGTAAACACACGGCAGCTGAGACAGAGTCTTCTCTATAATAACAAAAAAAGCATTTCATATAAATTGTGATTTTTATATATATTGTGATGAATGTCGTTATCGAATGGTATGAAATATATTCCCGTGATAACATTTTTGGCCATATCACCCTAGGTTTACCACCCCTGGCCAACGCCGAAGTATCAGCCCACACTAGAAAAGTTCAGACCTGGAAGTTTAGCTTGGAGTCATCAGAACATATTGATTGACACACAATCCACTTTTTTCTCGATAGAGCTTCTATGGCGAAATAGTGAGTCTCTGGCACATAAGATAACATAGCATATGATTCTTGGAATTCATTGTACTGGTGCTATTCTCAAATAATGTTACTTTGGCAACAGGACCGGGTCCAACACTAGTATTGGTGCATCACACCTACTTATAAAGTTTACCTTAGTGAATTCAATGTGGACAGAGTGGATCTTAGCTCTCGCAGAATGCCCTGTGTATCCTCTGTGACGGTCTCCCGTTCATTCATCTTGTCACTGAGTCTCAGACTGGAAGGAGACCTTCACCTCCTCCTCACTCTCAAGTGGCGTGAAGTCGTGCTCGCTCGGCTCCAGGAGCTTCAGGTTTGCCTGAACGGCCGCCAGTTTTTGCAAGCGCTCGGCCGAGAGGCCATTGCGTGCTTTGGGATTAGCTCCCCGCGAGCGGAGGCCATCGCACGCCACGGTGGTGGGAGGGATTTGGAGAATGGCGGAGGCCACAGCAGACAGCGGCTCGGAGGAGCAGAGCCCCTTCCACCAGGTGGAAGGGGACACGTGCTGGCAGGAGCTCCAGATACCCCCTCCCTTCCAGAGGCCCTGTTTTGCGGAAAACCTGGCGAAGCTGCCAAGCACCTTGCCCTCGTCCAGGTTCAGGTGGTGGGAGAGGTTGGAGATGACGAAGTAGGCACTGTTGATCTGCTCCCCGGAGAGCGTCTGCTGACCAACATGCTTGGGATCCAACATGTAGGCAGCCGCGTGGATAGGCTTGACACAAAATTCCTGACACCGATCAAGGGACGCCATGACAGCTTTCTGCTCAGCACTGTGCAGTGTGGAACCCAGCAGGGACGCCCCAAGGTGGTACCTCAGCTGACTGAACATTTCCACAACGTCGGACAGAATGGCGTCTTCTCTCTTCATGTGGTCGATGTAGTTCCCCACGAGGTAAAGCAGATTCCGGGCGCTGTTTATCCCTTTCCAAAACGCTGAATCTTGGAGCGTGGCCCGGATGGACGGTTCCACGTCCAGCGTTGGGGAGACAGCCATATCCTGCAGAGAGTTCTGGCCCTCCAGGAGGCTGTTGTGCATGTTAAACAGGCTGCTCCACTCATTGCCTGTTGGCAGAACCAGCATGGCCCCGGTGGCCGTGTGGTTTCCAATTTTTGTAGTCTGCCAGTGTCTGAAGGTGTCAGCCAGGACCTTACACTCTCTGATGTACCGCACCACCTGTTCCGCTCTCCTGCTTAGGGCTTTCATGGACGGCTGTCCCGCAATTTCGTCAAAGAGATGTTTGATGCCGTGCGCTGTGCATCCAATGGCTGAAATGTGAGGGAAGGCTTCCTCGACCTGAGCCCACGCAGCCCTCATGTCCGGCGCGTCATCGGTGACAACGGCAAAGACCTTCTGTGGTCCCACTTCGTTTATGATGTCTTTCAGTTCCTCGGCTATGCATGTCTGCGCCTTTGTCTGCATGCGTTTGTAAAACAGAGGCAGAGGGGTGGAAACATTGTAGTTGATTGTTCCAGTCTCTTGAACGTCTGACCAGCCACTGCAGATTATGGCGACACTGTCCGCCTTCGATATCGCCTCGTGAACCTGGCTTTGCACTCTGTCGTACTCGCAGTCCAAGAGATGGGAGGACATCGCTTCCCTGGTGGGCGGACAGTATGCTGGACGGAGCACACTAAAGAACCGTCTCCAGTAGACGTTGTCTGTGACGTTGAGGGGCGACGAGGTGGCATACACTGCTCTCGCCAGGCACTCGTCGGCAAATGCCTGGCTCCCCTGATCCACCGAATCGATGAGGAACTGTCCCCCTGGCGTGGCAGACGGTAAGAAGGACGATGACGGGACAGGGATGGAGGCGGAGGAGCTCCCGTCCGGGCCTGGCGACTGATGTGAGAAAACAGAGTACTCCTTGCATTTGTGCAGGTGCATCCGCATCTTGGTGGCATTCTTTGAGTTGGTCCTGGAGCAGTAGTTGCATATGAACGTCTCCCGTCCATCTCTGACCGCAGGGGTGAAATGCTTCCACACGCCAGACTGCGTGCGTGGCATTGTTTTCTGTGAAGACAATAAAGTAGTATTACTTAGAGCATTACTTTATTCAAATTAAGTACATAATTCTGTTTCTGTTTTAATTCAACTGGTTATTTATAGTGGAGATGTTTATGGCTGAGGATTAGGGTTTGCCATGAGGCCTGATATACTGATTAAATCTGGTTCCCTCTGAATTGGGGGGGAAAAAAACAAAACATTGCATATCTCATACATCCCATAAAAATGCAGGCGGATCTCTAACAGTAATGTGTAATTTATCATTTAATAATAATAATAAGGAAATATTAACTATGTAAATTGTTTCAATGGGTCTACACCAAATTCTAGCCCCCCCATTTATCTACAGTAAGAGTTAAATTCACTTAAATTGCGCATGCACTGTTCATCAAGTCACCCCATAGGCTTTCTTTAATACTGGTTTATATATTAACAGGGATGATTTATGTATAACTTACACTGTTTAGTTCAGGGCAAAAACATTATCCTCACAACTATCTGATCAGGAAAAACACTAACCGATGTAACCGATGTTATGTGATGCTAATAACGTCAGTCCTTATAATTTGTATTGTTTTCATAGTTGACCAGCTGGGATACTGGTTGGCACCAAGCAAACTTGATAAGTTACAACCGCAGACCCTTGGTTGCAAAACAGCCCAAATTATTCCACCAAACAAACAGCAGCCATAGATGATCTACAGTCCCTTATCAGGGTTAATGTTAGTTTTATGGTTTTGATCAGACATAAGCAACATTTTGTTTCTACCCCAATTTCTGTGGAAATATAAAACATATACTGTTTACATGTATTACATAACACACATTCGTAAACATGTTTCCTTATATATTTGATTGTTGTGTGTATGTATATATACATACACACGCACGTTTTATGTTGAATTCAAGATTCAAATGAACCTCTTGAATTAAACACATAACATGTATGTATATTTGACTATTTTTCCAGATGTATGACTGCCTCTCAATATTTATATTATGCTCTATATGTATTTCACTGCAGCGCACCTATATGATGTATGTGACGAATACAAATTAAAAACGTATAAAAACAACTTAAAGAGCCCAACCTCCCGTAGCACTAGCCACCAGCTTAGCCACCTACCTTTGCCGACGCCACTGTTCCACTGTACTTGTTTTATTGATTCTCGTTTCCTCCCCAGTGGTTGATCTCTTTATCGTGATAACTGTTCGCCACAGCTTGTAATTAGCTTAGCGTGGTAGCTTAGCGGTGAACGGGCGGTACAACATGGAGGGAACAGCGAGGCCAGCATCTATTGGGAGACGGACGATCTAACACGGGGAAGGTGTGGGATCCTGGTCGTGCACAGAGTCCGCTCTGATGGTGTTATTTCCACAGCAGCGCGCCGTGCGAAGCGTTGTTTGGCGGGAGCAAAAGCACCACGTTCCCCTTTTGTTTTCAGGGCTACTTCCTGGAGAATGACGTCACGGGTGGGACGTACGGGTACGCAGTTAGGTCAAAATGGATAAGAGTCCGCTGCGGTGCAGGTTCGGCGCGATGACTCGACAGCCCACTGCATGCCATGTGCACCAAATGCTCAGAGACAGAGCTGCTTGCGCCAATTATTAACATGGTTCTGCATGCATTCCAAACAGTGGCACATGCATAGTTTCAATTTAATCACTGAAAGGCAATATTTACTAATGTAGAGCAAAAGGAACAGCAAAACTTTTATTCACAGCCACAAGGACACCAATTATTCACTGGTGCGAGTTTGAATAGACAAACCCAAATCAAAGTATAGGAATATGTTAATAAAGTAATAGAGTAGTAAATAGCAGAATAGTAATTTGTTTAACATTTACAATTATGAAACATGAAAACATCTATATTTTAGAGATGCGCTTATTGTTCCTCATGTAACGTCTCCATAGTGTGTGTGTGCATGTGTGTGTGTGTGTGCATGCGTGTGTGAATATTTCTCTCTCTCTCCACCCCCCCCCCCCCCCCCACCAAACACCTAATTACATTAATTTGTTTAACTTTCCTAAATGAATGAGGTAACACTGAGATGAAGGGGTCATTTCAAGGTGGTTCTTAACTCTCCAATGGATGGCAGGAGTAGGTTCTCCAGTCAGGATTACACTGTCATTAGCTTGTGGCTACGTTGACACTTTTTTAATTTCAAAACAGATTTTTTTTCTATCTTTGTATTTTAAATTATATTCCTTTTTCTTATGTTTTAATGTATTTATTTGTTAATGTATTCTTTCTTGCTTGCTTTTTTTCTTATTAATAATTTTTTTCATTCATTCTTCCATTTATTTGTATTGATTTATTTTTCCTTTCTTATTTATTTATTTGTTTGTTTATTTGTTTATTTCTTTATTGTTTGTATGTTTATTTATTTATTTATTTATTGTTTGCTCATCATTCCGTTATTCACTTATTTAATTGTAACAAAAATGCCCTTTTGGTGTATTTTGTTGTGTTTGTTGTTTTACATGGGCATGTTAAAATCAAATTGGCTCCCTAAGCACTAGAATGAGGTGAACACCAAATGACTACCCACACCAACTCATCACCTCAAAATATTTCCTCACCAGCGACGCAGTTTTTATGTCACTGCCTCCCATAAAATATGTATGACTCCTAAAACAAAATGACAGTGATTAACTTGAGCTCAGGGTCGGGTTTCTGGGCCGTAACACTGTCGTTAGAGGCTTGTAAGGGACATTTTATGGGACTTTATATCTTTCGCCAAAGTAAACTTCCTCTGTCTACTTTTTTAGATTAATGTCAGTTTCTGGGTGGGGTATTGAAAGCACTGATATTATTTGTCTTTTTTTTTTCTCTCCTAAATATAGTTTACTGGCCTTGTCCTTGTGGGAGATCTTTTCGGGCACTTTTCTGTTTTGGGAAAAGTTTTAGCTTTTGGTAGATCTTGGATGACGTTCGGGTGGGTAATTGGTGCATTTCTTAAACACAAATTCTTTCTGTAATCTATGCATCTACAAACTGTGTTAGTATGCATACAATAATGTTTGCCTCGGCCTCAACACATGAGGGCTGCAATTAGAGAGACTTATAGGTTATGGGATAGCCCTATGACAGTAATCAAATTAAATTAAATGAAAATAAATAGCAAAATATAGAAATAGCCAAAATACAGCACCGAAACATGAAATATGAAGAACATTTATGATCAAATGTGATGACTGTTAATGAATGAATGTGATAAATGTATTTTTTGATACATTTTTATTATTATTATTTCGTTTCCAGTTGGTTCTGGATGTTATGTACTTTTAATGTGTAAAAACACCTATTCCCCCTCTCTGGGTTCTCTTTTGTTCAACAATTAAAGTTGATTTCCCAGAAAACACTTTCATCTTATTTTATCTCTCGTGTCAAAACCACACCCCCCCCCCCTTTTCTTTTCTCTCTGACGGAAGTCGATCTTAATCATCCCCCCCCCCCCCCCCCCCCGTGTCTCAAAACACTAAAGCTTTTCAATTTCTTTGACTCTTTTAAATACAATTAAATTAAATGTGCTGTTTTTTTTTAAGCACAAAAAAGACATAATGGGATTTAATTTTTTTAAACTGACCGAAATTTAGCCTCAGCGAGTTCTTCTTTTTCACTTTCCACTGCTTCCTATGAAGAGTCTCTGTTTAGATCACTACAGAGACTATAGACGAGATATAGACGATATATATATATATATACACACACACACACACACACACACACACACGTTATATGTTGAATCCAAGATTCAAATAAACCTCTTGAATCCTGAATTAAACATATAACATGTATGTATATTTTGGACTGTTTTTCCAGATGTATGACTGCTTCTCAATATTTATATTACGCTCTATATGTATTTCTCCGACTGGTTGAGCACAACCCTTGGGTGTTTTCACTGCAGCGCACCTATATGATGTATGTGACGTATAAAAACAACGTAAAGAGCCCAACCTCCCGTAGCACTAGCCACCAGCTTAGCCACCATCTTGGCCACCTACCTTTGCCGACGCCACTGTTCCACTGTACTTGTTTTATTGATTCTCGTTTCCTCCCCAGTGGTTGATCTCTTTATCGTGAAAACTGTTCGCCACAGCTTTTAATTAGCTTAGCGCGGTAGCTCAGCGTGGTAGCTTAGCGGTGAACGGGCGGTACAACGTGGAGGGAACAGCGAGGCCAGCATCTATTGGGAGACGGACGATCTAACACGGGGAAGGTGTGGGATCCTGGTCGTGCACAGAGTCCGCTCTGATGGTGTTATTTCCACAGCAGCGCGCCGTGCGAAGCGTTGTTTGGCGGGAGCAAAAGCACCACGTTCCCCTTTTGTTTTCAGGGCTACTTCCTGGAGAATGACGTCACGCGGGGGAAGTACGGGTACGCAGTTAGGTCAAAATGGATAAGAGTCCGCTGCGGTGCAGGTTCGGCGCGAGGACTCGACAGCCCACTGCATGCCATGTGCACCAAATGCTCAGAGACAGAGCTGCTTGCGCCAATTATTAACATGGTTCTGCATGCATTCCAAACAGTGGCACATGCATAGTTTCAATTTAATCACTGAAAGGCAATATTTACTGATGTAGAGCAAAAGGAACAGCAAAACTTTTATTCACAGCCACAAGGACACCAATTATTCACTGGTGCGAGTTTGAATAGACAAACCCAAATCAAAGTATAGGAATATGTTAATAAAGTAATAGAGTAGTAAATAGCAGAATAGTAATTTGTTTAACATTTACAATTATGAAACATGAAAACATCTATATTTTAGAGATGTGCTTATTGTTCCTCATGTAACTGCATGCGTGTGTGAATATTTCTCTCTCTCTCCACCCCCCCCCCCCCCCCCCACCAAACACCTAATTACATTAATTTGTTTAACTTTCCTAAATGAATGAGGTAACACTGAGATGGAGGGGTCATTTCAAGGTGGTTCTTAACTCTCCAATGGATGGCAGGAGTAGGTTCTCCAGTCAGGATTACACTGTCATTAGCTTGTGGCTACGTTGACACTTTTTAAATTTCAAAACTGATTTTTTTTTCTATCTTTCTGTCTTTTTAAATTATATTTCTTCTTTCTTATGTTTTAATGTATTTATTTGTTAATGTATTCTTTCTTGCTTTTTTTCTTATTAATTCTTTTTTTCATCCATTCTTTCATTTATTTGTATTTATTTATTTTTCCTTATTTATTTATTTATTTATTTATTTATTTATTTATTTATTTATTTGTTTGTCTGTTTGTTTATTTGTTAATTTCTTATTACTTTATTGTTTATTTGTTTATTTATTTATTTATTTATTTATTTATTGTTTGTTTGTTTGTTTGTTTGTTTGTTGTTCATCATTCCGTTATTCACTTATTTAGTTGTAACAAAAATGCCCTTTTGGTGTATTTTGTTGTGATTGTTGTTTTACATGGGCATGTTAAAATCAAATCGGCTCCCTAAGCACTAAAATGAGGTGAACACCAAATGACTAATTATTCTGTGTCATTTTAAAGTAAAACAGGTAAGAGAAATTACAATTTTGAAAATAAAATTCAAAATATAAATGTGGCAGACAAAGGGGCGTAGTCAAGCACCGGCTGCGGACCACAGAAAGACTCCGGGCGCCTTCACTCGGCGCCCTGCCCCTCCCGGGTCTCTGCTCAGGCGCCACTTGTGGGAGTCTCTGCCCACAGGTAAGGGTTTAGGGAGGGAGATGGAGTCTTTCTGGCCGTGGTGCGCCCACATGGCGAGAGTTATATTGTTCATTATAATATGCGGCACGCAGGCCATAATTGTATATATCACTGAGGATTATTATATTAATTGTGGATAATGATGATCCTCTTGGGCGCAGGAGGAATAGCGTTGCACTGCGGGGCTGCTTACGAGCCCCTGCGCCGATCCCCTCTGTAAGACAAACAAACATTAAGAAAACTCCCTGCCTCCAGTCGGACCAATCAGCTGAACACAAGTGGACGGAAATAGAAAAAACTTCAATCTGTATGTGACAAATAATTTCTTGAACTTGAACTTCAACCTGAAGACCAGCTGGTTATTCACCACAAGTTCTATGTGCCAAACATCTGAAATATGATCACGTTATGAAACCGGTGATAAAGGCTATTGTTTATATTCGCTCCAGAGCCCTGTGTCACCGCCAGTTTCAACAGTTTCTGATCGACATCCACGCTGAATATGGAGATGTTGTGTATCATAATGACATGAGATGGCTCAGTCGGGGGTCTGCACTGCAGCGATTCTACTCTCTCAGAGAGGAAATCGGACAATTCTTGGCACAAAAAAGACAACCGATCCCAGAACTCTCCGATCCTGTTTGGCTGGCTGATTTTGGATTTCTAGTTGACATAACACGACATCTGAACGCCCTGAACACGAGCCTTCAGGGGAAAAATGCAGTGGTAAGCCAGTTGTATTCACACATCAAAGCTTTTGGGACAAAGCTGCTACTTTTCCAAAGGCACCTGTCACAAACGCAGCCCAATACCACACATTCCCATCGCTGCAGGAAATGATGACCAGTTTTCCAGCAAACAATATCACTGCGCAAATGAGGAGGTATGCAGCAAACATCTCATCTCTGGCTGAGGAGTTTCAACAGCGTTTTAGGGATTTTGCAGCTATTGAAAAGGAGATCAAACTTTTTTCCTCTCCTTTTTCCGTGGATCCTAATGACGCTCCAGCCCACCTGCAGCTGGAGCTCATTGAGTTGCAGTGTGACGCGGAGTGTCACAGTCAGCACCAGCAACTCCCTCTTGTAAACTTTTACCGCCGGCTGGACAAAGACAGGTTCCAAGAGATTCGAACATTTGCTCAGAAAATGCTGAGCTTGTTTGGCTTGACACAATTGTGCGAGAAGACGTTCTCGGTGATGAACATTAATAAGAACCGCGTGAGGACAAGACTAAGTGACTCTCACCTGCGTGTCATCTTGCGCCTCAAAACCACTGTTTTTGAGCCAGACCTACCCTGTTTACTGCAGTCGAGATCTCAGTATCACCCTTCACATTAATGTAGGCTAATTATTTTTTTTATTCTTCTGAGGAGAATAAATTAAGTCTCAGTGAATTAATTTTTTGTAATGATCAAAACCACAGTTTTGTGAAATTTCAGTCATTTTATTTGCCTATACTATCCTTTGTCAAAATGCGCTTTGATGTGATTTGTTTAAACAAAATCAATAAATACATGTTTATAAAAAATTTCGGAGTCAGATTTCATAAAATAGTTTATTTGCATTTAATTTATTAATATTTTAACCTTTATCTATCCGATAAGGCAATCGACAACAGGTTCTCATTTGCAATGTCAACCTAGCTGCACACAGCAGAGTAAAACAAAGCAAAATAAAAGCAAATACAAATAAACACGTATACAACAAACTGTACAAAGTGATATAGTTACATATTTACATGTTAATTTACAATGGCAATGGTTCAAAGAATGTCAGGTTGAATGGTCGGCCCCCATACATTTTCACCTCACCAAATCTGGCCCTCTTTGCAAAAAGTTTGGACACCTCTGCTATAGACTATATAGACACTACAGGCACTACAGACACCACGCACAGTACAGACATTACGGACACTGTAGACCTTATAGATGCAACAGACACTACGGATACCATCGGCTTTATAGATACGACAGACACTATAAACTTTATAGACACTACAGACGTTACAGATTATATAGACGCTACATACATTATATATGCTACTGTACAGACACCACAGACATTACAGACACTACCGACTTTATAGACACTACAGACACTGTAGACTTTATAGACACTACAGACACTACAGGCACTTTAGACTTTATAGACACAACAGATACTATAGACTTTATAGACACTATAGACTTTATAGACAGTATATAAACTATAGACTTTATAGACACTATAGACACTATAGACTTTAAGGACACTACAGACACTATTGACTTCATGGACACTACAGACACTATAGACTTTATAGACACTATAGACACTATGGACACTATAGACTTTACATTACATTACATTACATTTAGCAGACGCTTTTATCCAAAGCGACTTACAACTGTTCAAACACCGACGGACGCAGCCATCAGGAGCAATTAGGGGTTAAGTGTCTTGCTCAAGGACACTACAGCATGCTAGCAGGAGGAGCCTGGGATCCAACCAGCAACCTTTAGATCACTAGACCACCAGCTCTACCGCCTGAGCTACCATCCCCAGTGTTGTTATAGACTTTGGGACAATCCCAATTCCCCCCTTGGCCCCCCTCCCCGCCCTACTCCTCCGTTTTGCACGCTCCCACGTAAGGTTGGGTGTCCTGTTTCTTTTGGGGATTGAGGGGTAGTGGTCATCTCACCCTCCAAATGGCCCTCAAAACAGATCGCTTTCAGATGCAGACCCTGAAGAAAATATAGAAGAAAATGGTAGAAGAAAATACCCAGATGGCTTTGCAAGCTGAGGCAGTGTTAACAGAATGTGGCTACTGGTGCGGGGAAAGAAGCCCATATCTTCGCAAATAATCATGCAAAAATTTACAAACCGTGAATAGCAATCAAAAATTGCTATTCACCAAGTCAATAGAACTTTGTGTAAACGCCATTTGTGAGTGACAGTACAGTTGTTTCATTTACAAGTACCGTGTATGAAGCTTGAAAAATAATCCAGCACAAAACAAACAGAGCACGATGAATACAGCCCGCGCAACTGGTAACACCACACCTGGTGCCGGTGTAGTGCCATGGTACTTGTGGAAACCTCTGAATGGAACCGGAATGGCACGCCTAGAGCCTCGTCGCTTGTGTGGTACGTATGTGCCATCATCGGCTGCTGATGACGTAACGAGTGGTGTCCCATTTTTTAGGTACAGATTTCAACCCCTACCCCTTGTGGCTCCGTTCTGAAGGGCCACTTCCCAGTCCAGCCAAAGGGCAGGGGGGGGGGATTGGCCAAGATACTATAGTAAGGAAACACTTTCATCAGCGCTCCTTCGATGTTCATAATGGCAAAAACAGCTTTTGGTCATGAAGGATCCATCTAAAGGAAAGAGGGCTGAAGCTTTGATCTGTGCGTGCAATCACTGGTCTTATTTATGTTTTGTTATGGACGGAGAAGCCTCAACTCCCGTCACTCACAAAATGCTGTGCATGTGTTACCCGGAATACCCTGAAATAAAATCCTCCTCTCTCATGCTATTCGTTCTGCCCACTGATAAAAAATAAAAACAAACATCCCAAGATGTCTATATGCTGTATGTCCTATAAATTATCATAGCAGATTGAACGCATTCTATGTATTTGTCAGTGGTATCATAACTTATTCCGATTGCTTTGGCATCAGGACAGACATTTCCACCCCCTCCGTCCAGTCTAAAAGACACATTTTCTCTCATGATTGAAGTGGTACCCATATATAGTTTAGCGATTGCTTCAATGAACATTCTGAGGTTCATCGTTTTCCTTCGGTGGGTCGTTTTTGGGGAATTTTCCTGCCTCCGGATCATGATGAGCATCTGATGAGGTGTGTCAGCCCTTTAAAGAAATCAAAAAAATTTTTTTTTCACCCATGGAGCCAAACACCAGCCCTGCATCACCTTCACCACGCAGCAGATGGCGCTGCAGCCACTACCCCCCCCCCCCCCCCCCGAAACCCTGTCACCCCTTGTCCCGCCCTGGTCCCCCCCCCATCCACCCATCTTTCCCCATCTCCCCTGGTCTCCCCCTTCTTCCCAGCATCTGCCCCCTTCCTCTCACCGCCTCCTCCTTCTCCCCTGTCTCTCCATCCCCCCCCCCATGAGTAGTTAATGTTGTGTGAACAGCAGGACAGGTGTGTGTAAATCAGAAGCAAAACGCACCCCCCTCTGTCCCCCCCTTTTCCCTGTATCTCTCCCTATCTCCCTCTTCCTTCCGCCTCCCCCATCTCTCCCCCTTTCTCCACCCCGCATCCCCCGTCCCACTACCTCCCCTGCCTCTCCCCCATCTGCAGCCCGTCTTACCCTATCTCCCCTTGTCTCCCCGCTCTGAACGGTGCGAATGTGCTGTGAACAGCAGGTATGTGTGCAAATCAGAGGCAACGTGAAGTAGACGAAACTTAATAGATCCGGAATAGCGGCAAAGCAACATGTCCATGTGCAACATTACAAGCCCGAGCACCTCCATCATTCACGGTTGGGGTGCGGTTCCCTTTTTGGAAATAGTGAAACACCTCAGAAGAGAAACATGAAACTCCGAAACGATCTTCCTCTATCAGTTTTTATTGATTTCAACAACAAGCAAGAGGAAAGGCCAAGAGAAGTTTGAAATTATTCTCCAAGGTCGGGAGACCGCTCTTTTAGCACTTGGTCACTAATGGTCTTAAAATCTTATTTTGTTTCATTGCGAGACGAAAATTATAATTTGTAAAATAAAAGACATTAGAAGGCTTAAAGGACCGAGATGTTTTAGATGAACCAAAAAGAGGCAAATTGCCCTTCATACTGTATATTTAACATTGATTGAAGTACACGCACACAGCAGTTCAGTTAACAGACTGAAAGGCTCCGAACTAAAATGAATTAATGACATAAGTGTTTCTCGACATCCCAAGTTGTTCGTGTTGTATCATTGTGAGCCTCAACAGTGTAAAGTGAATAATAATGCTCAAATATCGCAGAGGGCGCTGCCTAGGAAAGGTTTACACAGTTTACTCATATTGGCACAATGTTCTTGTCGCGTTTGTGTTGTGTGAAGATTTGAAATGCCAGTTTATGCATATATCTCTGAATAATTCATTATATACTGTTACCATTTTAAAACACAAGGAGGCTTTGTTTGTGAACAGTTCTGGTGGTGGTTATGGTGGGATTTGGACTGATGACTGACCAGCCTACTTACCTAATTCCCAAACAATCAACCTCCCTACGGACCAACCAATCAACTAACAAACGGGGATTGGTTCGCATACAGACAGTATACACTCGACCCTACACTTGACCCTACGGACATTAAACAGATCAGAGAGTACGGACGCCAGACGCTACAGCCACTATGGACACTAACCCTAATCCTAGACACTACAGAGAGTATGGTCACTAGACGCTACAGAAACTATGGACACTAACCCTAACCCCGGACAATACAGAGAGTACGGACACTAGACGCTACAGAGATTACAGACACTAACCCTAATCTTAGACGCTACAGAGAGTACGGACACAAGATGCTACAGACACAAGGGACACTCACCCTAACTCTAGACCCTACAGAGTGTTCAGACACCAGACGCTACAGACACTACGGACACTAACCCTTATCGTAGTGGCTAAAGACAGTACGGAAACTAGACGCTACAGATGCTATGGACACTAACCCTAGACACTACAGAGAGTACAGACACTAGACGCTAAAGACACTACAGACACTAACCCTAAATGCTACAGAGAATATGTACACTAGACACTACAGAGACACAACTTCTAACCCTAGATGCGATAGAGAATATGAACATTATATGCTCCAGACACTAGTGTCATTACCTAACCCTAGACACAAAAGAGAGCAAGGACACGAGACGCTAAAGAAACTACAGACATTAACCCTAACCCTGGATGCTACAGAGAGTACGGACACTAGATGCTGCAAACACTACGGACATTAACCCTAGACACTACAGGGTGTATGGACACAAGATGCTACAGACACTAGGGACACTAACCCTAACTCTAGACCCTACAGAGTGTACAGACACCAGACGCTACAGACACTATCCCTTACCCTAGTGGCTAAAGAGAGTATGGACACTAGACGCTAAAGACACTACAGACACTGACCCTAACCCTAGATGCTACAGAGAATATGTACACTAGACACTACAGAGAGCACGGACACAAGACGCTACAGACACAACAGACAAATTCTAACCCTAGATGCGAAAGAGAATATGGACATTATACGCTCCACACACTAGTGTCATTACCTAAGCCTAGACACAAATGAGAGCAAGGAAACGAGATGCTAAAGAAACTACAGACATTTACCTACAGTTACACTACATTAACCTACAGGACACTACAGAGAGTATGGACACTAGACACTGCAGACATAACAGACACAAACCCTAACCCTAGACGCTTCAGAGAGTATGGACACTAGACACTACAGACACTAAGCCTTACTCTAGATGCTACAGAGAGTATGGACTGTGGACGCTTTAGACACAAAGACACTTTCCCTAACCCTCGACGCTAAAGAGAGTATGGACACTAGACGCTACACACACCGACCCTAACCTTAGACGCTACAGAGAGTACGGACACTAGATGCTGCAAACACTACGGACATTAACCCTAGACACTACAGGGTGTATGGACACAAGATGCTACAGACACTAGGGACACTAACCCTAACTCTAGACCCTACAGAGTGTACAGACACCAGACGCTACAGACACTATCCCTTACCCTTGTGCCATAGAGAGTACGGAAACTAGACGCTACAGATGCTATGGACACTAACCCTAGACACTACAGAGAGTACAGACACTAGACGCTAAAGACACTACAGACACTGACCCTAACCCTAGATGTTACAGAGAATATGTACACTAGACACTACAGACACAACGGACAAATTCCAACCCTAGATGCGAAAGAGAATATGGACATTATACGCTCCACACACTAGTCTCATTACCTAAGCCTAGACACAAAAGAGAGCAAGGACACGAGACGCTAAAGAAACTACAGACATTAACCTACAGTTACAATACATAAACCTACAGGACACTACAGAGTATGGACACTAGACACTGCAGACATAACAGACACAAACCCTAACCCTAGAGGGTACAGAGAGTATGGACACCAGACACTACAGAGAGTACAGACACTAGACGCTACAGACACTAACCCTAACCCTAGATGCTACAGAGAATATGTACACTAGACACTAACACTAGACACCACAGCGAGTACGAACACTAGATGCTACAGACATGACAGACATTAGCCCAAACCTTAGACGATAGAGAGAGTACGGACACTGGACACTACAGACACTAACCCTAACCTTAGACGATACAGAGAGTACGGACACTAGACGCCACAGAGATTACGAACACTAACCCTAACCCTAGACGCTACAGAGAGTACAGACACTAGACGCTACAGACACTAGGGACACTAACCCTAACTCTAGACCTACAGAGTGTACAGACGCTACAGACACTATAGACACTAACCCTTACCCTAGTGGCTACAGAGGAGGTACGTACCCGAACTGGCACTCAAACGGGGACATTCCCTGGAAGAGCAGCACAGAGTGTTGTGAGCGTATTCCGCCCACACTAGACGGTCGCTCCAAGAGGCAGGGTTGGAGCACACGAGGCACCTCAGGGCGGTCTCCAGGCCCGCTCCGTCTGGCCGTTGGATTTGGGGTGGAAACCGGAGGACAGGCTGATGGAAGCGTCGAGGAGCTGGTGGAACACTTTCCAGAACCGGGAGGCAAACTGCGGACCGCGGTGCGACACAAAGTCCAGGGGCAGGCTGAACACCCTGAAAACGTGCTGCACCATGAGTTCAGCAGTTTCCAGAGCTGAGGGGAGCTTGGGCAGAGGAATAAAGCGGCAGGCCTTGGAGAACCGGTCCACAAAGACGAAGATGACGGTGTGGCCCCGAGACGGTGGAAGGCCGGTGATGAAGTACACTGAGAGGTGTGACCAGGGACCACTGGGGATGGGAAGAGGATGCAGCAGCCCCATGGGACATGACTGGGGGTTCTTGTTCTGGGGCAGACGGTGCAGGCAGCGAAGAAGGACGAAGGGCCAGTGAGGCGGGATGAATGCCCCCATTGCAGGACTTGTGACTGGACAGCCTTCGGGACAAACAGGTGACCCGGGGGGCCGTTGCCGGGATCCGCCTCCCTCCTTTGGGGCTGCCAGACCTGCGTCTCGATTCCCCAGCCGGCTGGAGCCAAGATGCGGGAGCTCTGGAGAATGAGCTCGGGGAGTTCAACCAGCTCGAACTGTCTGGAGAGAGCATCGGGCTTGAGGTTCTTGGACCCGGGACGGTATGACAGGATGAAGTTGAACCGATTGAAAAAGAGGACCAATCGGGCTTGACGGGAGTTGAGACGTTTGACGTCCTGAATGTATGTCAGGTACTTGTGGTCGGGCCAGACGATAAATGGGTGTTGGGCCCCCTCCAGCCAATGCCGCCACTCCTCCAGCGCCAGTTTGACTGCCAGTAGCTCTCGTTTCCCTATGTCGCAGTTACACTCCGCTGGGGTGAGGCGATGGGAGAATAAGGCACATGGATGGAGCTTCTTGTCGTGAGTCCTTTGGGACAGAACGGCTCCCACTCCCACATCGGAAGCATCCACTTCCACAACGAAGGGTAGTGTAGGCTCTCGTGTGGCCAGGACAGGGGCGTCTTGAGAGCCCTGAATGCCCCATCAGCCTCAGCAGTCCAGACGAAGCGGGCTGTGGATGTCCTAGTGAGGGGGGTGAGAGGAGCAGCCACAGTGCTAAAACTCCGAATTAATCATCTGTAAAAGTTGGCAAACCCGAGGAAGCGCTGCACCTGTTTGACTGAGGTGGGATTTGGCCAGTCACGGAGGGCTTCGGTCTTGGCAGGATCCATCTGGACGTGACCCTCGGTGATGACAAACCCCAGGAGCTGAACGGTGGTGGTGTGGAACTCACTCTTCTCCAGTTTCACATAGAGGCCATTGGCGAGCAGACGGTGAAGGACCTGTCTCACATGCTGTATGTGTTCGGGAAGGGTCCGGGAGAAGATAAGGATGTCATCGATGTAGACGAACACGGAGCGGTTGAGAAACTCACGGAGGACGTCGTTTACAAAGGCTTGGAAGACAGCGGGTGCATTGGCCTATCCAAAAGGCATGACCAGGTATTCAAAATGGCCGGTGGGTGTGTTGAAGGCGGTCTTCCACTCATCCCCCTCGCGGACACGGACGAGATTGTATGCATTTCGAAGATCGAGTTTGGTGAAGATGGTGGCGCCTTGCAGTTGCTTGAAAGATGTGGACATGAGAGGAAGGGGGTAGCGATTCTTGACCGTGGTCTTGTTCAGACCATGGTAATCAATGCAGGGACGCAGGCCGCCATCCTTCTTGCCCACGAAGAAACAGCCTGCGCCCGCCGGGGAGGTGGAAGAGTGAAACCTGAGGTGAGCGCCCCCCGGATGTACTCCTCCATGGCTGTAGCCTCAGGGGCAGAGAGAGAGAAGAGACGTCCTCGAGTAGGGCAGGTGCCAGGCAGAAGGTCGATGGCGCAGTCATACGGCCGATGGGAAGGAAGAGTGGTGGCCCGTCTCTTGCTGAAGACCTCCCTCAGATCGGCATACTCGTGGGGCACTCTTGAAAACTCGGGATGGATGGGGCCTTGAATACGGACTGGAGCCATGACACGGACAGGAATTCCGGAGTGGGCTGGGGCTTGTGAAGGGACCCGAGCTTGGACATGGACTGGAGACTCGAGAGGGTGAGAAGACGGACTAGAACAAAGACAGGTGGTGTGGCAGGCAGGACCCCATTCAGTGAGAGGCCCGGAGGCCCAGTCCAGATGTGGGTTGTGACGGTCAGCCATGGGTAGCCCAGGACCAGTGGAAACTGGATAACCTCTGAATGTTTTCCCTCCAGTGACAGCCAAAGGGCGGCGGTGAGATGGCACACGCTACCAGAACTCAGTGGTCTTCCATCTAGGGCTGTCACCGTGAGAGGAGGCTCCAGAGGTGCCAGAGGGAGCTTTAGGGCTTTTGCTAGCCCTACATCCAGGAAGCTACCTGCAGCGTCGGAATCCACCATAGCTTGGAGGTAGTGATGTTGATCTCCCCAGGCGAGGGAGGCCGCCAGCAGGAACCTGGTCACCTCGAGCTCGGGAGAGAAGGTTGGCCTCGTCACAGTTCTCCCTACCCCTGGACGAGAGTTGGCTTTTCCCGAGAGCTCAGGGCAGGAAGAACGGAAATGCCCCGGGATCCCACAGTACAAGCAGCAGCGTTCCCTAATCCGCCGGTCACGTTCGGACCGAGAGAGCCGTGTGCTGCCTACTTGCATAGGCTCCTCCATCGATGCTGGAGAGGGGCTCGGGACAGCTCGGAGAGGCTCGGGAGACAGCGTCCCCAGGACTGTTCTGCGCGCTGGTATTGGTGAAGCGGAAGAATGGCGTTCCCTTTGTCCACCCGAATAGCACTATCGGAGCCGTACGACGACGGCCGCTGTTGGAAAACCACTGCGCACTGCACAAGGAAGGCGCGGCAGGTGCCGAAATCGCCGTCGTAAGGCGCTGGAGCCGGAACGTGGGGCTCAGGAGGGACCAGAGAGGCGCTGGGAGCCCTGGTGGGGGAAGGA
Organism: Zeus faber; assembly: GCF_960531495.2. Classification (NCBI taxonomy): domain Eukaryota; kingdom Metazoa; phylum Chordata; class Actinopteri; order Zeiformes; family Zeidae; genus Zeus; species Zeus faber. The sequence continues at coordinate 14,967,151 of NC_137193.1, forward strand.
GGGCTGGTCGGCGGAGCAGGGGGGGCCACGGGGGCCGGAGGACCCTGCAGGCTGCTGACAGCCGCCGAGATGGTCCAGAGGTGTTCCACAATGTCCCGGAGGGCCTGGTCTGATGCCCAAGCAACACTCCTTGGTCCCGGAGTGCGCGGCGGAGCCCTTCTGTGTCGGCTGGGTCCATGTTTTCCTGGCCAGACCGTACTGTCACGACGAGAACTAGGAGGGACCCAAACGCACGACCCAGGGAGAAGGGAGGAAGGCAAGGGATGTTTATTAACCGGGACGGTGGAGCTGGCCGGGGGTACCCGGTCGGGTGGGGATGGAGCTGGGCAGGGCAGGGATGGTGATGACCAGGAGATGGGGTCCAGGATCCGGGTGGAGAGACGGGGAACCAGGCTGGATGGAGATGGACGGAGAACCTTGGTCGACGAGCGGAGACAGGCAGGTAAGGGGAAGGCGAGACAACAAGACATAAACTAGGAACTAGGAACTAGGAACTTGGAAGGGAGCCAATAGCGATACAACTCGGGGAAAGCTAGTTGACGGTCTGGCAAGGAACGGCTAGGAAGCTGGGGCTAAATACTGTGTGGGTAATTGATCCCAGGTGTGTGCAATTGGGCCTGAGTAGGGAGCTGCAGATGGGGCAAGGGCGGCCTCTAGTGGCGCTGGGAGGCCGTGGGCCTAACACTGTTTTTGTTGCTGCTATTGTTGCTGCAGGTATTGTCGCTGCTGGTGTTGTCGTTGCTGCAGGTGTTGTTGTTGTTGGTGCTGCTAACCTTATACCTTAACTGGTGTTGTCATTGCTGCTGCTAACCTTATTCCTAAACTTAACCATGTCTGACCTTATTCCTTAACTTAACCATCTTGAACATTATACCTAAACATAACCATCCCTAAAC
>NC_137193.1:14978046-14980546 GCF_960531495.2 Zeus faber
TGCCAACTACTTACCCAAACTTACCCTAACCTGCTGCCAACTACTGACCCTAATCTACCCTAACCTGCTGCCAACTACTAACCCTAACTTACCCTAACCTGCTGTCAACTACTGACCCTAACTTACCCTAACCTGCTGCCGACTACTAACCCTAACTTACCCTAACCTGCTGTCGACTACTGACCCTAACCTACCCTAACCTGCTGCCAACTACGAACGCGAACTTAGCCCTAAACTGCTGCCAACTACTGACCCTAATTTACCCTAACCTGCTGCCAACTACTGACCCTAACTTACCTTTACTTGCTGCCAACTACTGACCCTAACTTACCCTAACCTGCTGTCAACTACTGACCCTAATTTACCCTAACCTGCTGCCAACTACGAACCCTAACTTACCCCTAACCTGCTGCCAACTACTAACCCTAACTTACCCTAACCTGCTGCCAAGTACTAACTTAACCTTGAGAAACACTGCAATAATTAATAGTATCAGTTTTCTATAGTAGTTTCTTTAACAGTACTCTTTGGCCAAGTATTGTGTATAATAGTCGCTAATCTGGCCCCAAACAGGAAAAGACATTCCCCGCCCAAACAGAACCAACCTCTGGAGTAGAACAACACACAAGGAGTGCTAAAAATACTTGGAACAGCCCTGACAGCCTCGACAGCCCTTTCATAGCAGAGCGAGATTCAGGGATTGGGAGCCGTGTTTTTGAATGATTGTTGGATCTGCTTATTCAGTTCAGAGGCAACTCAGCCAGACGCCAGATCCCAGACCAGAAAACACAACAAGCCAGAGCTGCTCAAAAATTGCCTCCTTCTGCTCCAAATGGGAAAAGGAAAGCATTTTAAAAAAGAGGGAGAGAGAGAGTCAAAGAGAGAGAGAGAGAGAGAGAGACAGACAGAGAGAGAGAGGAGGGGGTAAAGTGTGTTTTGTTTTTTTCTCACCTTAAAGGTATTACTTATCTCTTGTTTTTATCTTTTTGTTGTTTTATTTGTTTTTATATTTTTATTCCACTTAAAACCTTAAAAAAAATCTCAATGGCTAATGATTTAATTAATTAGAGTAATCTTTTTTCTTTAATATTAGAAAAAGTAGTTGAGGAAACCTACAAATGTATATAACTACAGTCTGTTTTTTATTATTTTCCATGTAGAAAAAGTAGCGTACCTTCCTCAAAATAATCATCTTTAATAGTGAAATTACTTTTATATTTTTTGTAATAGTAATAATAATATTAAAGTGTCTGTCAAATGAATTCAATAAATTGTTTCAAAACACATTACACGTGAGGGAAAGGAATTGCTGAAAACATGAAAAGACTGAACAATGTACTATTGAATTGTGGAGTTATGGTACGGTCACACCACCGGTGACGGGGCCCTGCAAAGCGACAGGGAACATGCATTTCAGACGGCGGCTTCACGGCGTCAAGGAAGGTTGAGCAAGTTTCAACGTTATGCAAATGAGCAGCGCCAGCGCCGGGCGACAGCCAATTGGAGGGAGGACACACTCTCGATGGCGCTGGTCCTTCGAAAATGGACACTCGCACCACTGCATTGGTCCTATTATTTTAAATGAAAACTATCAATAAAATAAGGAACACGTCATTTTATGGTTCTCCAACAAACACAATTCTTTATTTTATGGGACAGATGGCAAGATTAATTACTTTTTCAAGAGGTAATATATTTTGCCAAGTTAACAAACTACACCATTTTAATAATGAAATAAGTACGGCCCCCTCTATCTATATAAATTATAGAAAATATGGAAAAGGAGAGAGATTTCAAATGTTTGGTGCGTCCAAAACAGCCAGAGGATTTTGAGCCGATAGCCCGCTAACACCAGATGCAGAGAAGCCTCGTCGCTGGCGGTGTGACCGTACGGTGACAAGGCGAGAGCTGCTCGGCTTCACGCTGCAGCCCCGTCGCTGCCGGCTTGACCCTAGCATTAGACTGCTAAACCTTTTTCTCACCACTTTCGTGGTGCGGATTTGTGGGCGGGGGCTAAATCAGGGATGGATGACATAGAGCAGTCACACTCCCCCCGACACTATATAAACACCAGGTCGGAAAACGGAGAATCAGTGGTGAAATAAGCTCAACTAACAGCCCGAAGTTTGGGATCAAATGCTGTTTTGGGAACAAACATCTGGAGTAACAGGCGTCTTCGTGGAGACCGTGAACTCATGCCACGGACGCCGGGAACCAAAAACAACCGTCCCGTTGGTTTGACTGCGCTGTCGAGGTGAGCAACTGGAGACACAGGACTGGGTTCAGCAGAACATAAACGTTTAACACGATTAACGCAATTGGGTGTGGTTTCAGCGTCTTCAGCGGACACGCCCCCAACATTTCAGAACAGAGGGAACTGCCTTTTTTTCCACGATTCGGAAAATTGATGATGTTTTGAATCATCCAGATTTGGCTGGGTGGTTAATAACACATTGTTCAATGGCGTGACAAACTCAGAAGACATATTTATTCTTCCTTT
>NC_137193.1:14985546-14995546 GCF_960531495.2 Zeus faber
CTGTAAAATGTAATCAAAAAGTATGTCTGATTTCACAATGATCCTGGAATTTGGGAATGAAGATTGCCCCATGCGGTTCGTGCAGCTGTAGCAAATCAGAAGAAAACCCTTCAAATTTGACCACAGGTGGAAAATCCGGGTTCAGAAAGTGAATTTCCAATCCGGGATTTTCAGGCGACCATGTGGATTCGCTAATTGGCATCGACCCAGAGTTCCAAGTAAAGAGTGGACCGGCTAGATCAGTGCATGGGCGGAGTAAAAGCATGAAAACAGGACTTTTACTTTCTGAACCAGGACGTATCCACCTCTGACAGGCCATTTCCTACAGTTTGTATTTACAGTCCTAGTCGTTGGATACATTTCACTTCCTGCGGACTGGATTGGGGAAGTTTGATTGGACACTGGCCTGCCGTCCCATTCGGGCTGTGTCCTTGCTTTAACGCCATCAGCTTCTAGGATTGGCTCCTGTGTCCCTGACGAGGAAAACGGATGAAAAAACAATGGATGGATAGAACATCGAAACTAAAGCGAAATGTTCAGCAAAGCGTGATAAAGAGCCAGCCAGCATCATCAGACAAAAAAAAAATAAAATCATTATTACTTATATAAACTTGTTTATTATTGTCTGAGAAGCCATGTTTCGAGGTTCACGGTCTAAAAATGAATCAGCGCATTTGTCTCCGAGATGAGCTTGGAGGCGGGATTTTCTCAAGAGGATTACACTTGTTTCCATTGAATCCCAAAGATATGAAAACCAAAATGAGACATCTGCCGTCCAGGAATTCATTTCAGAAGAAAAAGCCCAAACCCTTTATTTGTTTGAAAGTGGTTCCACTCGAGCAACAGTTCTTGGATTTGTTTTATTGTCAGCGCCGCCAACTACGGTGCCAGCAGAATTACTGATTTTAAAGCATTGTTATTTGGATCGCCAAAAGCCGTGCCATTTGGAAATCCTCTGAAAGCAAAACGAAGAGGAAAACTAATCATGAAAAGTTAACTGTGAAGTTGAGCGGCATCCTTAATGTCTCACACGGCCAAAATCTATTTAGGGTGCCTCAAACTAACCTGAGCCAAAAAATCCAATCTGAAAAGCCATTTATTATCATGGGCTCAAACCGAAGCCAGATGCTTTTAAATATGGACCTGTCACGTCCACGTCAAACCGAGCTGAGGTGTTTAATAACCTTCCCGCTTTAATCGCAGCGGGGTCCTTCCCTGCCACATCCAAACCTCCTTCCTCCACCTCTGCAGACATCTGTCGAAGGAGCCTGAAAGGAGCCCCAAATGTCCCCCCTCCACCTCCAGCCTTCCATCAGACCTTCTTATCTTGTTCGCCAGAATAAGATGGAGAGACAAACCAAACTGTACCACTTCATGCGGGCGGTGTTTGCCACACTCAATTGTCCACTTGTCCGGTAGTTGGATGTCAGTAGTCAGAGGACAAAATGCATTCCATTGCTTCAGTTTGGGGAAAACATGGACGCCTGAAGTAAATTTATGTTGTTATTTTTTTGGCAAAGCTTGTGTGTTCTACAAGCATCTGCACATGAGCTAAAACTTTTTTTGTCCTCAGGGGCATTGTGGATACGCTGAAACAGAAATGGGACCTTCCCAAACCGTTGCCACAAAGTTGGAAGCGCACGGTTCTCTACAATGTCATTGTACGCAGCATTAAGATTTTCCTTCACTGGAATGAAGCGGCAGACCCCAAACCCTGACAAAGAGCCCCAAACACGGACGCCAAACACAATAGCGGTGCAGAATAAATCAACATCATTTTGACCTCTGAACTCAGAAGAATCAGATGTCCGCGTTGGACAAGTAAAAAAATAAAAATGAAAATGGCCAATTAAGTTGGAATCTGAACTCAAGGAATTTTGGGGCGGAACGCTCTGGCCCCCGAGTTTACAGAGAAAACAGACCTGATGTCATGGCAACATGGCGGCAAACACTGTTCGAGGTGAACAAAGGTGTTTTGTTTTTTGGTCGAACTAGGATCTAAACTACTCTGTAGTTTGAGCTCATACGCGGATGCTTGTAGAATTCGTCAGCTTCTCCCTGAGCAAAGCTGAGCGTCGGCTGGAGCGGTGTATGGCACGCCCCCCCTTTGGACTCTGGGGCAGTGGAACCTGTTCTTTGGAGTGAAGAACCACACTTCACCATCTGGCATCTGATGGACAAACCTGCGTTTGGGGGAATGCCAGGAGCACGCCGCAAACATAGGCACTCAGTGAGCTATGACATCATAGAGGAGTGATGAGCTTGATCCCCTCCCATTGGATAGAAGAGTAGAGCCCCACAGGTGGAGGGAGGTCAGCAGGGCAAGGGGGATCGTCTGCTTAAACAGGCCGGCCCATTATGGGCGGCAGAAGCGCGTGGCGTCGTTGCGTTGTCTGACTGGAGTAACCCCGCGAGCTACGCATCCTGTGTGACGAGTGTTTAAAACAAGTTTGATATGAGGGCGCGATGAGTGTTTTTAACTGTGTTCTTTAGCACCGTTAGTGGCATGAAACACCCATCAGCGAGTGTCAGTCATGGATCACCACCTCGCTAATTTGCTGTCGTCGGACATTTTGGCTTTTTTTTTCCGAATCGTTGGGGCCGCATTTCCGTGGATCATTAGTCACTGCAGGAACCAGGGGAAGGCGTGTCACGTAACCCCAATTTGGATATTGACACAAAACTCTTTAAGTCAACTCCCTTTTTCAGAATTAAACAAGGAGTTTTGTTAAGAGAACCATTGGGGAATGGAAGTCAGAGCATGGCTTTAGTCTCTCTTTACCGACCCTCTCTCATATTGTTCATACGGATAATGACCAGCCTGAACCGGTTCTTAAGGGAGATGAGGTGTGATACGATCAGAGTCCCTAAAAGGGGGAACAAAGATTCGAGTTACACGGGTGATGTGGTGTTTTTTCAAGTGTCGGCTAATCCAGGTCCCGGCGAGGTGGTGCGGTTTCACAGGATCGGCTGTATTTGTGCTTCGTTCTTCAGGTGAGACTGTGAACAGGCGGCGACCCACGACCCCTGACCTCCGCAACGTCTAATCTTTCTTTCTGGGAAATGTGAGCGAGACTTTGAAATGATGAGGCGGCGATGCCGTTCTTTCCCCGACGTCCCGATTGAAAACACCCCCCATTTTTTATTAATTTTTTCTGTGCTGACGTGGGCTCAGAGGGGATTTTCACACATAGATGTCAAGTTTGAAAACATTTTCCTCTTTCTCTCTGCCACTAAATCTTTCTCTCCCATAACATTTACGTCTGTACATCGGTCTGTCTTTCCCGCTTACACTTCCTCCCTCTCTCTCTCTCTCTCTCTCTTTCTCTCTCTCTCCTTCTTACACACACACACACCGTTTGATGAAAAACAGAGCGTAATACAAACTACCATTTCCAGCCAAAAAATGCAGCTTTTTTTTTTTTGTTTGTTTTTTTTCCTGCTTTTATGAGATACCAGAGTGTGGCTTGTGGGGAAGGACTGACCGACTTACGCTGGCGATCCAGAAACAGAGGAGCCATTTTGTGCCCGGGTCCCTTTAAAATATTCATTCATAAACTCCTGGAGCCTTTTTACTCCACATCAAACACTGGGCCCATAGGAAAAGCACTGAGCTGATCAAGCTGTCCAAAGAGGAAGAAAAATAAATAAATAAAAATACCCCCCCCCCCCCGGCAAACACAACCCCATGGACCACGGAGTAAATTTTATATAAATGTTTACCCGATAAATATATTGGGATATATTCATTGTGTTTTCACCCGAAGCAGGATTTCAAAATAGGCCGATTCGGTTAGCGGAGAGGTGAAATAAGTCATAAATGGCAAATTTCTGATTCCGTTGTGTTTTCACTGCGGCAAACTTAATTACCTTTTCCCATAAATAGAGAATAACAAACAGTGAAACAGAAGAAAAGATTCCAGTGAATTCGGCGGGAAGAGGCATCACATGACGCTGTGCAAAGTCTAGTTTTAGACCGTACTGAAGTGACCAACGGGGAGTTACGACACCAAAAAAAAACCCTCTTATGAAACCATGTTTACAGCTTTCTTTTATCCCTTGAAATAGTTTGGATTTACTTAAGTTGCTCTGAACGCTTAAAGGAAAATTCCACCGTGAAAATGTCCAACATCCATATACTGAAGAGTAATGAGTGGTGGACCCCACCACCAACAATGGAAACTGAATATGAACAGAATATAACACGTGTGGCAAAAAAACAATGAATGGCTGTTTATGATAAAGGTCCATAAAAAAGAATGTCAAATATTGTTTTTTTTTAAATAATTTTACGTATACTTTAAATAAGAATAAAGCACGTAGTAGTCCTGACCAGTGTTACTGAGAAAATCTGGACATATCTTACTTGATGATAGATTTCTACTTTCCTGATCGCAGTGGAGGTACAGAATAGAGAATTCAAAAATATAATAAATAAGTAAAATAGTAGAATAAAATATCAAATAAGACTAAATTTCAAACTGAGTCTCATTTGGGCTCCTACGTCTCAAGAAAAGTGGAGCTACGTCCCTCTGAACTGGAACACCCACTCAGCACAGTTCAATAGAACTCCTTTTCTGGGACTGTCGCTCTCAATCAGTATTTTCATTTTCTAGCGTCGAGGAGAGAAAGATCTTTCACCCCAAAAACGTCACTTTCCTTTTGAGTGTTTTGCTGTGTTCTTGCTCTTGGATCTCTGATATTTAGCTACAGTAGTAGCGCTAATGAGAATCGGCTTTGTTCATCTGTGGTTGCCATGGCGTTGATAATCGTGATAAATTAGAGAACCCCGCCCCCATTTTCCATTTCTAGACACATTCAAGATGAATAAATATTATACTCTTTTTAGATTTGGGATATGGGATTTGGGATTGTAAATACTGGATTTTTTCTGTTTTGTATTTTGGTGTAAATGCTCCCCAAAATGTGACCAACCGCAGACATTTGGTGGCTTTTGACTTTTTTTGCATCATTTCAAAGTGAAGAATCAGAGCTTCCAAACAAGGTGTTACTTGTGTTAATTAAAGATATGACTTGTTAATGACAACCGTGTTTCTGAGATAATCACCCTCGAAGTCCCCCCCCACACTTGGCTCCATTCAGACGCTCCCAGATGGCAAATGACTTGGAGGACCAACACAGCCACATGGCTACTTGTCACATGGCCACTTGCTACATCTGATGAAACAGGGAACTTCTGCATTGTTCTTGTGTTTTAAGGGAATGTTGAACAGCATCATCGACACACACCATCTTTTGTTTTTCAAAAAGCTTTTATTTAACAGTAAGAATATACTGTACCTGTTGTATAAAAGTGGAATTATTTAGGAGTTTCAAAGTGTGGACAACACAACAAAATGTATGAATAATGAATGTCTCAATAAAAATTAATAAATAATAAAATATAATTTTTGTATATCAACCTCGGTGTGTCATTTAATATATAAATGTGCGTATGCCAAATATCTTCAAAGTTCTTGGAGTTATTATGTGAGCTAACCCCAACCCTACCCCAGCTACACTCTGAGAGCCTGTTTGGAGCCTCTTTTCATTTTCTTTTCGCCCCTGGCTGCATTTGCAGGTAAACTTGAGAATCTTGTCCATTGCTACTTGTTCATAATCTGCATCACCAACCTCAACGGACTTCATCACGTCATTGGGCTTGTCATCTGTCATTCCTGGTGGTTCTTGAAAATATTCCCTTTCATCGTCACATTCAGGTTGAAATACGCTGTTTGAAATGTTCTCCAAGTCTGGGTAACACCGGTATCAGCATCGCTGTTGGAGAACTGACTATCATCCCAGAAAATGAAGTCCAGTCCACGCTGCTTACACTGACTTGGATCTATCGCACTGGTCAGTTTAAGGTATTTGATATGATTTAGATCCGCCACCTGCTTCTCGTTATACATAACAAGACGGAGATAAAAGTTTTCACAGACAAGTGAAACCGGATCCTCGTCTTGTTTACGGAAGTGACTTCAGCATGACTTCTTCGTTGGTACACATTGGTATAAGCCCCCTTCACAATAACGTCTCTGTGTGTGTGTAAAAGTAGTACGTTTTAAAGGTTGAAGTCTATCAAAACGGTTTCACATCACAGCACGTCACATGGAATATGGAGGAAGGATCTTCACCTGGATGGTCCCTATAAAAGAAACAAACGATAGGCGTTGTTCAGTGCTGTTCAGTGTCTCGGTAGGCGAACTGTGTTTCCATATGTAATCGAACGGAAATATTTAACTCCTCGGTTTAACATTTTTCTGCTATTTATAAATCAAACTCGGTTTTGAAAATACGTTGAGAGATAAAAAAAAAAAAAGAACACAAAGGAACACGAATGTGAAAACATTAAGTTTTCCTTCTAGAAATGTTTTTTCAAGTTATTTTGCTACTCCTGGCGATTTTAGAAATGCGCAAGATTGCGGGTTTTGCTGCGATGGGTCACAAATGGCCACTTTTGTGTTTTCTGCAAACATATTTTGTATTTAGACCATTTAAGTTTTTTTATTGTCTATTTTCTTTGTATATTTGGCTATTTTATTTGTATAGTTATCTATTTTATTCATAAATTTTAGCTTTTTATTGGCTGTTTTCTTGGCTATTTTCGTCTTTTATTTAAGACTGTTATTTTATTTACATTAATTGTCTGTTCACCGACTCACCAACCTTCACCAAGATAAAAATTAAACACATTCTGATTCTGAGTCTTACTGTAATTCCTAAATACTCTTTGGTAAAACGGTTTAATTCAGTACAATGTTTGTTTCATCATTTTGATTTTGAATACACACCATGTGTGGTTTCCGGGGATGAAGACCTGGAAAACCATTTGTCCGAACAAAAGGCTACGGACAGCCACTGTGGTGATGAAAAGTTTGACTCCTTTTGGTGATTCGAACGATGAAACCTTGGACTAAATCCCATGACATCTTGGAAAGAACCTGACGTGATAGAACCAGCTCCGGACGCAGGAAAAAGCAGCAGGAAGTGGAGAAGAAAGACAGCAAACGCACATTGGAGTTTCACGCTGTTTCTGTTCTTGAAAGCACCCTGCTTGTTTTTGTTTGTTTTATTTAATTTTTTTTAAATCCCCTAATGTCAACACAGTTTGTCACGGCAGGGGCAGCGAATACGCGGGCTGCCAAAACAACCACCCCCCCATCACCACCACCCACCCACACACACACACACACACACGCGCAGGCACACACACACACACACACAGACGCACACACACACGCACTCGCACACACACACGCACACACACACACCTGCAGATGCCATAAATCACCCTGTGTCTTCCAGCTTGACCTGCTGATGAACCGCTGCTTCTTAAAAACAAGTCATTTAAATTGTAAAAGCAGGAGCGGCACACACACACACAAACACACACACACACACACACACACACACACACACACACACGCACACACACGCGCACACACGCGCACACACGCACACACACACACACGCACACACACACACACAAACACTCACACACACAGGTTTACTATTTAAGAGAGAAGTGAGTATAAGTTAATCTTTGGGAGCAGAAATAGCAGACTGGACACATTTACATTACTATCAAGGAATAAACTAATAAACTGTATGTATGTATGTATACAGTATATTGTACAGTATATTGTATTTGTACAGTAGATATTTTAGTATAAACTTTATATTACTCAATACATTACTGAGATATATGTGTATATATATATATATATATATATATAATTGTATATATTAAATGTGTAAATATCTTAACACTATTTTTCGCACAAATTTGATACATTTTCATGTCGCTATAAATAACCAACACGACAGGACAATTAATTCATAATTCACATTCCGAGAGAGAGAGAGAGAGAGAGAGAGAGAGAGAGAGAGAGAGAGAGAGAGAGCGAGAGAGAGCAGGGAAGCCAAAGGAAACCAATAAAGACAAGACGGCAACAAACAAACATGTGTATGGGAGGATGAGGGAGGGGGGGAGTGGAGTGGAAGAGCAGAAGACAGACGTTTCCCGGGGCCTGGACCTGCCGGAAGTGAAGCAGGAGTCTCCGGGAGCATGATGGGAAAAGCAGCTGCAGTGGCCTCCATCCCTCTCTCCTTCCCTACATCCATCCCTCCCTCCTTCCCTCCATCACTCCATCCTTCCCTTCATGCCCCTCTATATCCCTGCATCCATCTTTCCCTCCTTCTCTCCTTCCCTTCATCCCCCCACCCCCCCTCTCCATCCCTGCCTTCATCCCATCCTCCTTCCCTCCATCCCTGCATCCCTTCATCCCTCTCTTCTTCACTCTTTCCCTCCTTTCCTCCTTCACCCCTCCTTCAATCCTTCCTTCCTTCCTTCACTCCCTCACTCCTTCCCTCCTTCCTTCCCTCCTTTGCCCCATCACTCCTTCAGCTCCCTCACTCATTCACTCTTTCTCTCCTTCACTCGCTCCCTCCATCCTCGCTTGCCTCCTTCACTCCTTCCCTCCTTCCTTCTCTTCTTCACCCCTCATTTACTCCTTCACTCCCTCACACCATCCTTATTCCCTCCTTCTCTCCTTCACTCACTCCTTCCATCCCTCCTTCACTTCCTCCCTCCTTCACTCCTTCGCGCATTTTATCCCTTCTTTGCTTCCCCACTCCTTTGGTCCCTTCACTCTTTCCCTCCCTCACTCCTTCACTCGCTCCCTCTTCAATTAAATGTACTTCAGTAAGTAGATACTTGGAAAATACACTGAGATAGAGTAACAACGTACTTGTACTTAGTTACTTTCCATCACTGCAGGATATATTAACAACAATAATAATAATAAATATAGCTGCAGGCAGCAATGCACGGGGTCCAGTCATGTTGGTTGCGTTTTCATGTTTCCCGGGTTCTCTGTAACCCAGCACGATCTTCCGAGTTTACTTGAACGCAGCATGGGCTCCCCCGGCTCTGTTGTCTCCTGATTGCTCGTCTTGCAGAGCAACCACGATGCGGTCTACACAGTGCAACCCTCCTTTCTTTTAAACAACCACCCATGTTTGCCTGGACACCAGAAGTTGTCATTGTTGGAACTCACTGTGTTGTCTGTGGAAATAGAGCTGCACACTCAGTGTCATTTATTTTGTTTCGTTTTTTACTTGGATTACATTTTCAATAAGTCACGTTTCCATGAAGTAGGAAAAAACATTGTAGCATTTCTGTGCATAATTACTATTGCAAAGCTTGCATTTTTCCGACGCCTCGCTGGATCTTGAACTCATCACTCAGTCGCCCATTTCAGTGGATTCGAGTAGATGCGGTGACGAATATATAAGGACCAATGTGAACCACGGATTTAAAATATCAATCTAACAGATCCACTGACATCTACCGGGTAAGAAGCTGTATAAATATACACGTAAAACAATAGTTTGGTAACGTCACTACAGAGTGACCACGTCTGTGCTACACACTGGACACAATTCAACTGGACATTCTCAGTCGGAATCTGTACATTTATAGTAAATAATATGATGACGTCATAAAGCGTCTCACGGTAAATCTCATCTTGGTCATTTTAGAACTAGGGGTGTGACGTGTCAGTTAACCAAGAGCAACTGAATATTTTGGGTCAAATAGCTGCTCCGTATGTGGATCAATTTGAATGATATTTAAACTCAGCAATCGTTGTGAGATAGCAATTTAAACAACATCCCAACCGTGTGCCGAGGTTATGCTGCAGTATGTGTTCCGGATAGTTTTAACCGGGTTGGACATTTCGGTGTGAAATGCATTGGCTTGTCTCTGTAATATAAATCCAAATTTGGTCGGTTTCTCGCTAAATATCTGCTCCATATGTGGATCGATTTGGATTCAACTTCAATCACGAGATGTTTGTGACATCGCGGTTCAAACAAGACACAAACCGTCTTCGTGTGTTATGCTGAAGTTGCTGTTCCAGATAGTTGTATGCTTAAAATTTCACAGAATTATGAAAATTCCTAAAATAATAATAACAATAATTATAATAAGTAA
>NC_137193.1:14998046-15010546 GCF_960531495.2 Zeus faber
TCGGACATTTAAAGGTAGGGCGGTACAATCACTGCTATTTGGGACGATTTCACCGCCAACTAGAGCCAGTCCACCCTTCCCTCCACGGCTGCCGAGAATTCAAACTCTCCAAAGAGGCCCCGCGGTCCGGACTCTCTGTTTAGGAGGACCCACCCCTTACCCCCAGACCCGTCAATCTGAACTATATGCCCCTGATCTACACCGGGGTGTAGGGGGGTACAGTATGGAGCTGTGTAGGGCTCTACAATCAGTGCAATTTTTGATGAATTGACCGTGATCTAGAGGCAGTCAAGAGACTTCAAGCTCTCCAAACAGGCTGTCGGGTCAGGTCTCCCTGTTTCGGAGGAAACGCTCCATACCGCCAGACCTGTCAATCTGAACTACATTGCTTTAATCCCCCAACTGATTTCATTTTGGTTTGAACGAGCCTGAACGGACATTCAGCGAGCTGTTGAGTTGCGAGACCCCTCTGCTCAGAAGCCTTGTTTGGTGACGTCGGTGTAGTTCCTACGGCTTCCTTTGTGGTCGGCATTTGTATCAAATTGTTCAGTGTTACTGGTTGCACCTTTAGAATAACACTATGTGTGGCTGCAGAGCACCTGTGCCCACAAATGGCAATGGTGAATTAATATCCCACTATGGGGAAATTTGGGTAAGTTGGTCTGCAATGGTAGGAGAATCAGACTGACGGATGGAAGGGATGACAAGTGGAAGAAAACCCTGCAGTGAAAATGTCTTCGGTCAATCTGTTCATTTGCTGCATGTTATATGGAGCTTCATTTTTCTGATGAGGTCACTTATGAGGTCACTTCCTGTAAGTCCAGTTTCCACCACTGGGCTTACCAAACAAACAACCGTCTAATGGCAGAACTGCTGTTTACACGGTGACTTGAAGTCTTGTGATTAAGGTGAAATATCCATAACCATCGTTTGTTCCCTCTTGACGCTCTTAGGTAAGACCCCCTGTGTCAAAGTCCAGAAGTAATATCTTTACTTTCAACTGTGTTTCAAAAATCTAAAAATCAAGTCGACAAACAAACAACATCCAGACTTTTCTAATACCTCTTAATTTAAATTGTGCATGACAGCAGGAAGTTGAGAGTTTATGGGGGTGTGTATAAAGGCCAAAATATACTTTCTGAATCCACGCACCCCCCAGATTTTGTGACAGCACTAATGATGTTTTTTGGCAGGTTTTTAAACAGTACAATAACAGCAGGACAGAATAAAACCAGAGGTATGTTAACAATATTCACTGAAAAATAAACCTTGGTTGCTGAGAAACAAACCTTTTCTGGTGTTTTTTATGTTACGATAGGCTCCATGGAATGCTGCGTTGCATGGAACTCGGAAATTTTCAAGCAGGTATTCCCCACTCCCAAGCTAAATTTATTCTACTGGCACCGTTTGGCAAAACATGGAAGCCTGCCGTAATTATAATTTTTTTCTCACCCATTTTGATTTTTAGTGCTAATCTGCGGAACACGTCCGCAGACACCCAAATGTAGTATGTACGGAACCATGTGTGCTGTCCACGTCCGTGTCTGTTTTGGATTATAATCAAGCCGGACGGAGGTATGGTGGAATGCAGGGTGGTATAGAGGGGTGGGCAAGATGTGAAGCGGTGTAGGAAGGTATGGAGGGGAGGAGGGATGTATGGAGGGGAGGAGGGAGGTGTGGAGAGGTGTAGAGAGAGATGGAGGGAGGTATGGAGCAGGGCAGTGAGGCATGGCAGGGTATGGAGGGGTGGAGGGGTTGAAGGAGGTATGGAGGGGTGTGGGGCGGTATGGAGGGGAGAAGGGGGTTAGGGGTGTAGAGAGCGATAGCAGGAGGTATTGAGCGGTGTAGAGAGGGTTGGAGGGAGGTATGGAGGGATGGAGGGGTTGAAGGAGGTATGGAGGGGTGTGGGGAGGTATGGAGGGGAGAAGGGGTAAGGAGTGTAGAGAGGGATAGCGGGAGGTATTGAGTGGTGTAGAGAGGGGTGGAGGAGGTATGGAGGGATGGAGGGGTTGAAAGAAGTATGGAGGGGTGTACTGAGGACGGAAGGTATAGAGGGGTGGAGGTATGTATGTAGGGGTGTAGGGAGGTATGGAGTGGTGGGGACAGGTATGGAAGGATGAAGGGGTTGAGGGAGGGAGGTGTCAGAGAGGGAGGGATGGAGGGATGGTGTGGTTGAAGGAAGTATGGAGGCATGTAGGAAGGAAGGATGGTATAGAGGGGTGGAAGGAGGTACAGTATGGAGGGATGGAGTGGTTGAAGGAGGTATGGAGGGGTATATGGAGGGATGGAGGTTGAGAGAGAGGAAGGGAAGGATGGAGGAGGAGATGAAGGTTGATTTATCGATGTCACATGGAGGGACAGAACGGAGAAGCTGACTCAAATACCTCAGTTCCCTTTGTTGTGGTGTCGATTAGTGTGTGTGTGTGTGTGTGTGTGTCTGTGTGTGCGTGTGTGTGTGTGTGTGTGTGTGTGTGTGTGTGTGAGTCTGCGTGTGTCTGTGTGTGTGTGTGTGTGTGTGTGTGTGTGTGTGTGTGTGTGTGAGTCTGCGTGTGTGTGTGTGTGTGTGTGTGTGTGTGTGTGTGTGTGTGTGTGCGTGTGCGTGTGGCTATAGCGTCTGAGCTCCAGAGAGGAGATCCGACAAAGGCAAAACATTGGGAGCCCATGGGATTGAAGCGTGAAAAAAAACACCTGTGTTGGCACACACACACACACACACACACACACACACACACAAACATACAAACACAGAATGACACACACACTCCTCGGCCCCTCCCATGGTGCTTGAAGCAAACATGTTGTGTCTGGAGTGCAGGTTTTATGACAATTCTATTGTGTAAAGCATACATACACACACACACACACACACACACACACACACACACACAAGTTTCTCCATCTAAATACTGTATGGTGGTAGACGAGAAGAGCGCTCCGGGGATTGAACACCGTGGCCTTTGGAATAGATGATGGATAGAATGATGGAATGATAGACTGATAGAGTGATAGAGTGACACAGACACAACAAAAAGAAAAACGGTGGAGCCGTCGTGCAGTACCTAGTCTTGGGGTTTGGGAGATGAGACGAACGACAGGTTCCAGAAGGGATTGCAGATCCAAAAACAGAAATAAAAAATGAAACAAAACGGATAAGTGCAGCCCCAGCCATCCATCCAGGCAAACATGGCGTCCAGACATCTCCTCACTCTCCATCGTGACCCTTGGAGCCTTCAAAAGTTACCTTCCCGACTGGAGTCGGTGAGAGACAGCGGCACGAGTGGGTGCTTTACACTGCTGTCTCTCGCTAAAGAAGTGTTCCACTGTAGAGTTCAAGGGGTGAAAGACGCACACACACACACACACACACACACACACACACACACACACACACACACACACACGCACACACTCTTCCTCCAGCCTCACATGCCTTTCATCACAAGAGGAGCTCTCACCCTCTTTCACCGATTCCACCTCAAGTGTTTGTGTCTGTTGTTGAGATTACTCTATCGATAATAGAGTTACATTCCTGAGCACATGGCTCCTCTCCAACGAAAAGAATTCACTTTTTTACATGAATTAACAAGGACAAGTCTCGACCTCACTTCAAGATAAAAAATAAACCTTTGTAATTGAATCCATTCGGGTTGTGTCAGAAGGACCGGATCAAAGCTTGCTTTGTTCACTTGTGCCGACTCACTTGGATGTGACGAAACGACCATTTAGGGAGCGATCGACCTGGGAATATTACAAACAAAATATTTCGCTTCTTTCTATTTTATATTCCAGTGGTTCTTAACATGGGGTCCCCGGCTAAAATGAGCAGAGAATGTAGAACCATGGCTGTTTTGATCCTAGTTTCACTCCAACCATTGTCTAGACCCTAAATCATATTTAACAATAAAAAATCTTGGGGTCTGAGAAACAAAATCTCATCAAAGGTTCTTGAGAGGAAAAAGCTTGAGAAGCTTGGAGTAGTAATTTTGTGAGCGTACAGGATAATTTATACCCTAAATAGCTACAGTATACGAAGCATTCATTCTTTGTATAGAATCACACTTTGTATATTTTGCATATTTCTACATATTTTGCTATTTTAGTATTACTACTACTACTAAAGAACTAAATGATAAACTAAGTTTAGAATGGAACCGCCCCAGAAGGACTTTATGACAAGGTGTAATTAAAAACAACAACAAAAAGATTCAAAAATGGACAGAGGTTGTTAAGTGAAATCATTGAGACTCTTTCAGGCGGAGACGCTGTCATTCCAAAGGGGACGAGATGGGGGCCGCAGCTTCAATTTTAGATGAGTTTCGCTCCGCTGCACAATGTTACCGTGGGTGGAGGTACAGGGATCGATCGTTCTTTTTCTCGTACTACTCTCCGCAGTTCCGCCAAAAAGCCTGACCATGTCCCAGTGAAGGGCAGGCACCGCTTTTCCTTTTAATGAGTGTGCAACTTTCCTTCTTTATTCCTCTGCGGGGCTTTTTAGGGCAAGTGCTTTCAATCAGCCGCTCCATTAAATTAGTATTTTTAAAGGGACTTATTCATCATTTATTGCAAATGGTTTTCTTAAAAACACGCCACGCTGGTCTGGACTCTAACTGCCGACAGCAGAAATGCGGCAGCGGAAGTTTCCTTATTGATTTTGCTATGAAATACGCTTTCATGCGACTGATTAAAAGAGAAAAACAGTCTAAATGAATAGTGTTCAATTATTTTTAAATTATATAAAATGTTATGGTATTTATTTCCACTCAATGCAGATTTTTAGATTGTATTTAATTTGTTAAATACATACACATACAATAAAAATTTTAATTAATAAATTAAAACAAATTAATACAATGAAATAATAACAATAACAATAACAATAACAATAACAATAACAATAACAATAACTTACTTACTTAGACTTAGTTCCTCCCGTTCCTTCTGGAACATTGGGCGACGGTCCCTGGCGACCCTTCTTGCTCCATGCCAGCTGACACCCATTTCATTTAGGTCTTCCTTGGCTGTCTGTCTCTATGTCTTCTTTGGTCTCCCGCTCTTCCTCTTTCCACCCTCTGGCATCCAGTCCACTGCCACACTTGCCGGTCTCTCTCTTGGCAGTCGGAGTACGTGACCAGACAATATCGGACAGGGCTGCCACCCCTGCGCTTTTCATCACCTGCTCGTTGGTGAGGTGATCTCTCCATGAGATCCTCAAGATGGATCTGAGGCATCGTCGATGGAAGACATTCAACTTGTTGGTGATGCTGGCTGTCTTCATCCACGTCTCACAGGCGTAGGTCGCTGTTGGGATGACCACTGACATGTAGAGGCGTAGCTTGGTGTCCGTATTGATGGCTTTGGATGACCAGATGATGTGGAGCCGTTGGAATATTCCTACAGCTTTGCCGATTCTAGTTTGTACATCTTTCTCCACGTCTCCTCTTGGGATGTTACTTCCAAGGTATGTGAAGTTCTCAACGTACTCTACGTCATGTTCGCTGATAGTGAGAGGTGGAGGGTGTTGGTCCTGTCCGACGGTTATGGCCTTGGTCTTTTCTTGGCTTATCCGGAGGCCGACCTTTTCCCCGTGCTTATGGAGGTTGTTGGTCATCTCTTGGAGTGCAAGGTGGGTTTGACTGAACAGAGCCAAATCGTCCGCAAAGTCCAGGTCGGCCAGTCTGTCCCCTTCCCACTTGATGCCGAAGATTTCACCAGTGACGGTCTTCCTCATCACAAAGTCGATGACAATAATGAAAAGCAAGGGTGACAGGATACAACCCTGTCTTACTCCGGTGACGATGTCAAAGTCTTCGGTTGAGCCGTTGTTGGTTTTGACTCTGCAAGTGGAGTTGTGGTACAGGGCCCTGAAGATGTTGACGTATTTTGGTGGTACACCATACAGCTGGACAATCTGCCACAGTGATTCCTGGTGGATGCTGTCGAAAGCTTTCTTAAAATTGATGAAGTTGATCATGAGGGGTGTCTGGAATTCTTGGCACTGTTCAATGATGTTGCGAAGAGAGAAGATCTGTACGGAGCAGGACCTTCCCTTCCGGAAGCCAGCTTGTTCTTCCCTCAAGAAATTATCCACCTCTTCTTTTAGGCGTTGGAGCAGTACACTGCAGAATAACTTGCCAGGGATAGACAGCAGTGTGATGCCCCGGCAGTTGTTGTAGTCGGCGAGCCGCCTGTACTCCTCATCTTCTATCCTCCAACTCCGGAGCCTCCTCTTCTGTTCCCTTTTTATCTTGGCCATCTTCCTTTCATCAATCAATTTCCATGTCTTGTCTGTTGTCTGTTATCTTTCTTTGTTGGTACCTCTTCTTCTGCCTAAAACTGCCCCTGCAGTCTCAGAGATGGCACGGGAGAACAGGCTCCACTGCTCCTCAATGGTTGTTGGATGTTGTGGTACCTCAAGCTTCTTTCACAACTCCTCATGGTAGCTTTGTGATATGTTGGTGTTCTTCAGCTTGTCCACCGCGTAAGGTCTCTTGGGCTGCACCTTTTGTACTTTCTTCAGCTTCAGCCTTATTTTACCCACCACAAGGAAGTGATATGATCCTACATCTGCACCTCAGGCGCCTACTTTGGTGTTGGCCTTGGTGTTGAAGATCGTTGTTTTCAGGGGTCAGGCTTCCTGCTGGATTTCACCCGGCCCTGTCACTGATACATCCAAGGATGTGCCGTCTCTTCTTCGCCGTGATTTACCGGAATCGCTTCTTCTCGTCGTTTCTGTAACATGCTTTTTTTTCCGGGGTGAGGTTGTTAACCCCACGCCCAACCCCCAACCTGGAGGACCGGGTGCTGACTTTCGTCTGGCCTCTACTCTGAAACCTGTCCGGCATGGTAAAACCTGCCAGGGGGTGTGCCCCCCCGCCGGTGTAGCTTTCAAGAGTCATGGAGACACACAAGCCTCTCCACCAACGACAAGGTACCAGCACAAGAAGAAGAATAACAATAACAATAATAATAATAATAATAATAATAATAATAATAATAATAATAATAATAATAATAATAATAATATAATAATATAATAATGATATGAACATATACAAAATAAAATATAACATATTTATTTTTAACTCATAACCACTATTTATAAAGTGGTGAAGCATGGGGATGAGTCAATGGAACATAGGAATCTCACCCGTTCAAACAGACAAGAAGGTAAATATACATGTTCCAGACGGTGACTCTATTTATGGTCAGTGACTCTTCTTCCAGTCATCCCTGATGCTCCATTCAAACTTCCAATGCAGACAGCAGACCTAAGATGTCACATTATCATGTCACATCCAGAAGGCTTGTTTTGAAGAAGCCACAGTGCAGCTCATGGCTTTTGGAAGAGTTTCATAGACTCATGTAGAGGCTGAAGTTCGGACCAACGCCGACCATATTCCTCCTTAAGGCTGCAGCATTCAAATTAACAAAAAGTTAAATGGATTCTTAACATCAATAGCTACTACTAGAGCAGAAACACTGTGGCTCATAAAATACCGTAGCCTGAGGAAACCCAGATGGTGCCTCCTAAATAATACATATCAGCTATGGAACAAATGTTTGCGTTTGAGGAAGATCCAAGCTAGGATTGTACATTCTGGGCCTTGAATTAAAAGCCTTCTCCTCAGGGACTGCAACAGACAATGCTGTAAGAATTGCTTTAGAGACGAGAAGGGGGAGCAAAGGGTAGAGACGCATGAGTCAAGAGTCGTGAGTCAATCCGTTCCATCAGTTCCCAGCTGTTACCGGCGGCGTCTCCGCCGTGTTGTCACCGCAGGTCAAAGTTCAGCCTCGCTGGAGCCAAGGAGACGCTCGCCGCCCGGATCGTCACTCAAAGGGAGGCACCACTACGAAGGGTCATCGTCAGTCCATCATCGGAGCAGAAGGGGTTCTTCTGAGGACAAGCTGGCAAGAGGCGTTATTATTTTGCGAAATCTCCCCACTTTGACAAATTGATATGATGAAAGATCTCAGTGATACAACTCCCGGCGGAGTTGTATCACTGAGATCTCGGAAGACCAGTGCGGAGTTGTCTCGGAAGACCAGTGCGGGGCGTTAGGCTGATTATTAAAAGATTTGAGGATGTAAGGGAGTTCAAGGAACAACTTCAAAGTTTCTAGACTGTGCCCGGAACCTTCACGGAGCGTCTCGAAATGTCCGGCAAGCCCTTCCTCTTCCTCCTCTTCCTCTGCCTCCTCCTCCTCCTTCCTTCGAAGGGCCCCCTCAAGTTATGTTCAGAGCTTCAAATTGGGGTCGTGGAGGGGTCCCGACCCCCTGGCCAACAAGGGGTCAGAGGCCCAATCTAGGCCTGTCTACATTTTCCTTCGCAGGCGTGTTATCATGCAGGTATGCAGGGCAGGAATGGAGATCGGGTTACGTATTTTGAGGGCAGGGGTTGGTGGGGGGGGGGGGGCATGTTCCACTTCATCATTGCCATGGTAATGAAGATAGAGACGGAGAGATGGAACGAGCCCACGGCGGCGGTGGTGATACAAACCGTATCAACAAGAACCATCTTCTCCGGTCACAATAGAAGACTTATGCTGCTTTCACATGGAAGGTGGTGGACGGGAGACGGCGTAGCGGCACTTTACAGGGGAGCGAGGGGGGAGTACCATATGTTGCTGTGGTGATGTACAAATATTTTATTGCAAACTTAAACAAATGTTAAATCCCCTCGATAAGCTATTGTCATTCATAGTTTGCATCAAAAGCATCATATTCATCTTCAAGCAGGTTTGATAATCGATTATTTCGGATGATGGATATATTTATGCTTATGTGATGTGGCTCCGAGAGAGAGGGTATCTATAGAGATTTGTTTCCTAGTAGCGATCAATGATCTGGTCACTGAGTGACCAATGGCTACTCGCCTGGTTTCCACTGGCAGCAGCAGCGCTTCTTTAATTATTAAATATTCATATTTAATTATATTGTCATATAAGGAGACGCAACTTTACCGCACCAACCACGTCCAGATCCTCCATCTGCTTCCTCGCTACAAGCACCAAACAGCCTACAATAAATAAATAGAAAAAACAACTTTGATATCAATCCGCGGTTTTAATCTAAGCCGGTGTTCTCTGCCGGTCCGCCGTCATATTGTCGTCCACTCACATGACTCATGGTTTTTCCGTCTCCCGTCTCCCACATGAATGCAGCAAAATAAAGTTTGTCAGCCGAACCGTGAAACGGAATATATAAAAAAAAATAAATGAAAAAAAAACAGGGACGGAAGAACGAGAGCCCGGAAATGACAACTTGAGAGAGAGGGAGGGATGGAGAGAGAGAGAGAGAGAGAGAGAGAGAGAGAGAGAGAGAGAGAGAGAGAGAGAGAGAGAGAGAGAGAGAGAGAGAGAGAGAGAGAGGGAGAAGCCACTGAGGATAGACACTGGAAACCCGGATGGTGAGCCGGTCTGACCCCAGACTTATTGGCTCAAATCGGAGCACACGCCCCACGGGCACTGATTTACAGATCCACATCGCTCTGCTGTGACAGGAGACGTTACAAAACTCACATTGATTGATTGATCATGAGCGCCCTGCACTGCAGTACTCCAAGGTTTTGGCAGTTTGGACTCTACCAAGTGGAATTGGAGGAGGGGGGAAAAACAACCCAAGAAAATGTATTTGTTGTTTTCATTTTATCTTCTCTATCAAGAAGCTCCAGTTTCTCCCCGCAGGGTTTTTGTGCCCCTTCAGCCGAGCGAAAGATTGAATGTGGCTGCTGAAACTTGCGGTTCTGCAGCACCCCCGCTGATTAAGGAAATGGTCCAGACCAGCGTATATTTAGACCTCCTTTTTTACTTTTCTTTCTCGCTGGGTTGTGGGATGGAGGATAACCCCTTCTGTCTGTGAGTTTCCCATGGCTGTTATTTTCTAAAGCAATGATGGCCTTGCACTTTGGAAATAGCTACTTTACAAAAACCCAGTGAAACAGAGCTCTGAGCGACATCTCTGGACCGATGTTTTTTTTCGGCGCGCCGCACTTCTGCGAATGGCTGACTCACAGCCCATCACTGTCGTTTTCACACCCTCGTCCAACCCCGCCCCGCTGTTGAATTTTGAGAACGTTTGTAGCCGACTGCGCCACGCTGACTTTTCCTGGTAACAGGCTTGTGTGTGCCCATCGCATTAAATGGCTGTTGTTGCTGTCGTGCTGTTGCGTTGTCTCGCTGTCTCATGATGATGCACCATCACGGCGGCGCAATCCGTTGTTTCGCCCGTCTTGTCGTTTTGTCGTCTCTAACGCCTTCCCCTCCTCTGCTACCGAGGACCCGTAAACCCCCAAAAGGCAGATCCGGCGTGGGCTGCTTGAATATGCAACACCACAAGTACTACCTTATGTACATTACGAATGATATGTCGTCAATTTATAAACGACGCCGCTGCCGAAATTATTCTCATTGGTCACCAACAGCAGCGCTCAACCTCTGTTTTATTTCCCTTCAGTCTCTCTCTCGTTATCATTCTGGCTTGTCTCCTCATGATTTTCCTCCATTTTCCGTCTCATTCCCTTGAAAGCTCCATCCGTCAATCTCCCCCTCTCTCTCTTTCTCTCTCACCCTGCCTCTCTCTCGCTCACACACTCTCTCCCTCCCTCTCTCTCTCTCTCCCTCTCTCTCTCTCTCCTCCTATGGGGCAGCTTTGGGAGGACAGCTTCCTCGGGAGGAGAATTGAGGGATTTAAACGTTGCTTACTGTCCTGGCCGTCTGCCCGAGCCCTCCGATTGACTGCCAGGCATGGAATTTACAATCCCGTATAAAGGGGATTGGGGGAGGAGGGAGGGAGGGAATGAGAGAATTAATGTCAAGTGAGTTAGCAGTTAATAAAAAAACAGAGAAGGGTCGAGAGATAAGGAGGGAAATGACATGCGGATGGTCGAAGCAGTAGCTGCAGTGTTGGTAGTTCTAGGTCATTGGGGACCCTCCAGTTATAATGGACGGGTTTTTTTTATATCGATTCAACCTTTATTTAGTCAGGGACAACCAATTACTCTTTCTTGCAACGGTGGGCTGCCAACAGAAACATATGCAAGCACATACCGAGTGGTAAAATAGACGGAGGTAGGAAGGAATCAGACTAAGCTCGGTGCGTACCATGGCCATTTGGCTTCTAATTCAAGAAGACATTTCCGAATTACTTCTTTGGATAAATACAATGCAAACTTCATCATTGTATGAGACATTTTGATGTTACCAAACACAATTTATCAATGACGCAGTTCCGTGGAACCCCATGGAAAAAGTAATTCGCTGACATTCAACATTCTCACGATCCCGAGTTTCCTCCCTAGGATAATGAAGTTTTATCTTGTGTGACTGTTCCGTGGGACTCTTTGGAAATCGGGGTTGGTATTGG
This sequence comes from Zeus faber, assembly GCF_960531495.2. Taxonomy (NCBI): domain Eukaryota; kingdom Metazoa; phylum Chordata; class Actinopteri; order Zeiformes; family Zeidae; genus Zeus; species Zeus faber. Next base: position 15,009,408 of record NC_137193.1, read on the forward strand.
GATGGAATTTAATCAATGTTAATGGTTATTTACCAATTCTGTACAATTTGTGGTTTGTGGTGCTCCTGGCGTTGCTACAGCTCCACCCAAATGTTAACATAAAAAGCTTGAGATGGCGAGTTACCAGATAAAACTGCGAGTGTCGAGCGCCAGCTATCCTGAGGGAAACTTCGGAAGGAACCAGCTACTAGATGGTTCCATTAGTCTTTCGCCCGGATGCCGAACAACCAATTCGCACGTCAGCAGCGGTGTATGTTTCATTTCACGAAATTTTGAGCATCAAACACTTCATTTCATGCATTCTGCTGAATTGTTATGCCCCAATTTGTGGTGGAAATGTCTATTTATGTAAAGGAAAGCTTCTTTCGTGGGAAGAGTGGGGCATATCTCTGCGTCCCCCCCAAAATCACCGGTGCACCAGAGTTTCCTCCTGTGGTAGGCTATATAAGTTAACATTATTATTTTTTTGGCAGTTGTTGATGACGCATCATGCATTACGCGGCATGCATTTGGGCTACGTTCACACTGCAACCCTTAGTGCTCGATTCCAATTTATTGCTCGGATGTGATTTTTTTGGCCAAAATCAGATTTGTGGCCAATATCAGATTCCAGTGTGAACGCGTCATGATCCTGAACTCACCCACATGCGCAAAAGTGACAAAGACGTCACGTTCAGCACGCTGTCCTACGAAAGTTAACATCGCAGGCAAGTGCACCGCGGTGGTTGTTGGCGGCGTGGGACCGTGTGCCTCGGCTCAAGCTCGCGGATGCAATCCTTCAATTCAGACAGGGCTATTTCTGTTTCGTTCAAGGAAATTTGATAACAAAAATAAAAAACACATCTAAATTATAAAAACAATGTGCCCAAATTGAGCCCTGATCGCTCCCTCACACACACACACTCACAGACAAGCACACACACACACACACACACACACACACACACACACACACACACACACACGCACACAGACACAGTATTTTGGATCCGATGCTATTCAGAAAAGCGTGGGTGACCCCTCGTCGGGTCGGTCTATTTATCTGGTTATCTACAGTCTTATTTATTGTCCCTCCCAGCGCTGTAAATGCTGCTACAGTGGTGCGGGTGGGGGTGTAGCGGTGGGGGAGTCGCGGTGGG
>NC_137193.1:15015546-15110546 GCF_960531495.2 Zeus faber
GGTGCAGAGACTGCCACTCCAGCGCTACTTGTTGGGAGCATCTGACCGAACGGAGCCGCAGCCGTGGGAGTCGAGGATCTGGGATGGAAACGCACACACGCGCACGCACGCACGCACGCGCACACACACACACACACACACACACACACACAAAATACAAACTGTATGTGCATGCACCATTTTCAGTCACAAAATTGCACTTCTTGGGTAAAATCACAGACGAAAACAAAAGAAGTGGTCACAGACGTACAGTATAATACACTCATATTCAGAAATACACACAAATACACACACACACATACACACATTGTCGCACACAGTGGATGAGAGGGTAGGATGACAAAAAGCACTTGCATAACAGCAGAATATGGAAATGTAAGAGCGTCTGTCTGATGAGAAATCATTAGAGCTGAAAGGCTCTATGAGCTCTGACAAATTATTTGCAATTACTGCCAGTCATCTGTTCGGTTTGACGCCATAAAATGGGGTTAGGGTTAGGGTTAGGGTTAGGGGTTAGGGTTAGATCTAGTCTTGATAAGATCTAGTCTTTGGGACCCCCAATTTATCATCGCCAGATATGTTTTTGTGTCTATATTATAGTTAGAGATAAGAGGGAAACTAGGATCCAGGGTTAGAGTTAACCCTAAGCCTAACAGTCATTACTGTACATTCTGGAACAATGCAACCATCTTGAAAATGACATAACAGTGAAGTTGTGCTGGAACCTCTTGTCGGACCCCATTTTGAGGACCACTGGTGCTTGTGTGTGATGTAGACCATATACCAGATCTTTCTCATATTGGGTATTTAAAGGGTTGCCTTCTGAGTAATTATGTGTCACAGGAAATCCGCCCCAGGTGCGACCGCAAAGCGATGAAAAGAGGGTGTGTATAAACAGCGTGCGAGCCAACGAACGTGTTTCCACTACGAAGCTGAGGTTGCGTACGAACACGCATCAGGATGTGATGATGAGCGGTCGTGATGCAAGACTCGCAAGCGATTCATTCACAGCAAACACATATTTTTAGTGACTCAGGAGCCGAGAGTCACTGCGAGTGAGGTTGTTCCTTCGCAAAGTGCAGCGACTGAGTGAATCTGCTACTCACAAGCCGAAAATAAGCATCGTTTGATTTACCAAGGATTAAATGAATGTGAAAATTGTGAAGGCATTTGACCAAATTGAATATGAATGAGATACACGTTGAATTCCAAATAAGTAAATAACTTCAACAGGATTAAATGATTCTTGTGAGAATTGTAATCACAACTCAGAGCGGAACCGACTCAAACGGGATCAAACGAACCAAGAGTCGGAAAAAGCTGAACAAATCTTTTTTTTACGGAGTCAAAAATGTCGTAAAAAGTCGACTCCCCAAAAGTGAGCCAAACTGCTCATCACGAATGTGCACATGCCCCTCGAACACACGGCAAACACACACGGCGGCACACGTATGAACACACACGCGGCCCTTTGCACACATTTACGCGTTTCCAATGCACACACACGCACACACACATACGCTCACACACTAGCACACACACTCCAGGTGTGTGCTCGTGACACATGGTGATAACGGCCGCGCAGGCGTGATTCATCCACGGGCCGGTGAAGATAGGGGGCGGGGGGGGCGAAGCATATGGAGTTCATCACTCACACCTAGAGATTTAGGTGTGGGCCAGCTAGCGATAGTGGGAGGCAAGGAGCGGGGGTTATTGGGGGGAGGAGGAGTGGCGGGGGGGCAAGGCTAGGCCGCAACGCAGTGATTAACTGTAGAATACGCACCACAGCGGCCGATGGAAGGAAGAGGAAGAGGAGGACGTGTAACGAAAGGGTTATTCGTGGACGTGTCGTCCCAATTTATTGGACGCCACCGAGATGGTGTCGCTGTCTTCTAAAAAACGGCCTTTCATCCCCTGGATCTGTCGCGTCCACCGGAGAGATCCATCTCTCACAGCCACCGGCGATCAGATAAGGAGAGGTAGATCAGAGGCTGGTGAAGAAAGGAGGTGGAGGAGGTGGGGTGGGCAGGGGGTGATGAAAGGATTGAAAAAGAGGATGAAGAGGATGGGGTTAGATGAGTGAGACGGGTAAGAGAGGTAAAGATCGATGTCTGGGAGGATCTACCGCAGCTCGGCTCGGACGAGGAAGATGTAAAACTGGACTTTAACAAGGACCCGAGGAGGAGTGGGAGCCTGTGTGTGTATGTGTGTGTGTATGTGTGTGTGTGTGTGTGTTTGTGTGTGTGTGTGTGTGTGTGTGTTTGTGTGTGTGTGTGTGTGTGTGTGTGTTCGTGTGTGTGTGTGTGTGTGTGTGCGCATGCACATAAATTTTGATATCAGGTTTGTAGAACAGTGTCTTTATGTTTATAATATATTTTTAGAATATTTTATTTATTAATTATTAATTTTAATTTGTTAATTATTTCCAGAATAGACATCCAAATAAAATATATAATATATTTTAACTACAATAATAATTTAAAAAAATACATACGATTTAAGATAAATAAAAAACAATACTGTTTTATATAATAGAAAAACAAACCTGCAACAGTTTGATATATACATATATATATATATATATATATATACTGTATATATATATATATATATATATATATACGGTATATGTGTTTTGTTTTCCATTCATATTCACTGGGGCCCCAGGAGAACATAACACGGCCAGTGACCAGGAGAAATAATTTGAGTTAAGATAAAATAAGGGTTAAAAGGGTTAAATAGATAACTTCTGTCACTTTTGGTGAGACACTCTGTAGCTCTCATTAAGGAAAAACACCACCCACACACACATACACATGCATATGCATGCATGCATGCATACACACACAGAAACACAAGCACCCATAAAGAGCCCTTAGATTTGTGATTTAAAAAATGTTCACTGTGTAAAAATGATCCAACTGAATAATGTCTCTTTCAGTTGTTTCTTCTAAAAGTGTATTTTTTTTTAAATTCTGAGGTTATGCAACACATTTCTTTTCTTCCCAAATTACATCTGGAAAGTCATGTGATCGAGTCACTTGGCACGAGGTAAAACGAGGCAAAAAGGTAGCTTTTGGCCGCCGAAACTTTAACACACACACACACACACACACACACACACACACACACACACACACACACACACACACACACACACAATAAAAGCATTAAATATAATCACATGCTTCACCTTGATTTACTGCGACTATTACGGGATCATAAAATTAAACAGTTTTTTGGCCTTTCCTTGACAAGTTCGCCTGCTGCCGTTGTCACGCAAATCTAACAGCACCAGCTTGTACAATCACGTAATAGCTGTAACGGACTCGGCTGCAACAGAGGATGGTCAGAAGACCACGTGGCCTGTGAGACCTCCCTCATGTTCAGGGATGAGGTTTTTTGTCAGAATGGCCTAATTGCGTTGACCACCACGGTGGAATAAATCCATGGGGGTCGACGCCTCATCCAAGTCCTTGAATGTGTATTGTTCATTGGAACGGACGAAGTGAAAACCATGGGACATACCCACTCAGACCGAACAAATCACAGAAGGTCAATGGAAAGGTGAGCTGGGTGAAGTGAAAATTAAATTGGAAAAATGAAGGTCATGTGATGTGATGTTGGCGAGATTAAACTTTTAATGTTTCTCCCATTCATGTCATCAACCTGTAAAAGGGAAAATAACAGAATATTCACTTTGGAAACAGGAATGTATTTCCCATTAGATTCACTGTTACAGGTTTGAGACTAGTTTCAAACTTGTGGTGTCAGGTCAACACTGTTCTAATACAGTATTTTCACTGTGTAATTGCAAATAATACGTGATCAAGTTATTTTTATATGTTTCATAAAAATTCTAACCAGATATTTTCCAAAAAGAACATTATTTAGTTTATCATACGATTATTTATTTATAATATATTTGTATAATAGAGAAATGCTGTGTGTCACTTTATTTTGTCATATGCTCTTTAAAATTGGGAAAATTGTAATATTGAAAAATACAGTATATAAGACATCTTCAAATCATTATTATTATTATTATTATTATTATTATTATTAATATTATTATTATTATTATTATTTTATACATTTCTTAACCTTGTTCTTGTAAATGCCTAAGAGCCTGTTTTATCATCCCATGAGCAACGTGGCAAAGAGGATTTCAGGCAATTCTTTGACCTTAGCTTCCCAAAGGAACATTTAGCTCGATAATTACCACAAAATCGATGGAATCCTCTATTTGGGGAAAGATAATTTTCAGACATGGAAAACTGTGATGACCGCCAGCGACAGACAGAAAAAGAGAAGCGGGAAATGAGATTGTGTGTGATTACTGACGATTAAACTGCCATTCCTCCTCTAGGTGGGAGCTGATTTACCACCACGAGAGAGAGAGAGAAATATGGGGGGAGAGAGAGAGAGAGAGAGAGAGAGAGAGAGAGAGAGAGAGAGAGAATGGATTAATGTGCTCATTAAGGGATGTTGCGGCTCATTAGGGGTTTTGACGCTGATACATGTAATCCACCATTGTGTTAATGAAGCTAAAGCGGCTCGGATTGGTCAGTTTTCATTGCTTTGACAGGAAGGCAGCGGCGGCCACCATCACGGTTGCCGCATGCAGGCTCTGCTCCATCGCAGACTTTTCTTTGGACAAAAAGCAATTTCATGTGCAAGGAATTTGACTTGATATGATTTAGTGCGTTGTTTTACACAATCAGAAAGACAAGCAACATAAAAAAGGTCTAACAATCTAAAATAGTAAATATACAGAATATTCCAGAAAATACTAGGTTGTATGTACTCAAGAACCACCTTCCGCCAAATACTGTATCAATAACACGTAAAAGTATTGAAGTAGGAAGAATTATAGTTGAAAATATCACTTACTTAACAAAAAACAGTTATCCTTCTTCTTCTTTCGTATATCATCAGATGGCCAACTCAGTGTCATATAGCCACGCCCTCGTCACCAGTCCTAGGTCAAAAAGGCCAGCTTCTGAGGGTGGGCTGTATAGGGGGCAGCTGGTGATTATGTGCTCGGCAGTCTGTTCGGGTTCGCCACACTCGCATGACGCACTGTCGGATAGGCCCCACTTCTTTAGAGAGGACTTGAAGCGCCCGACGCCAGTACGCAGGCGGTTCAGCGAGGTCCATAGGTGGCGTGGCATGTCTTCTCCTTTTACACCTCCTCCTGGGTCCCGGATGTATCGTTGGATGCGGGAGGGCGCAGCTGACTCCCACGATTGTCTCCAGGATGCTGCCAGCCAGGCGTCCTTGGACAAGTCGTCAGGGATCGACTGTAGCATCTCTTGTGCTGCCTTGTTGTAGGGATGGCGAGACTTGAGCCTGCATGGTGGTGCCGGTGTTGTTGTGACTTTGTGTAGGATGTGCCAGTCGTTCTTCTGGGCTTTCCTTGCCAGGGCGAGGGTAGCTGCTTCCCGTCGGAGACTGGGTGGGGCGATACCAGCTAGGACTGGCAGGTAGGACACAGGGGTGGGTTTCAGACAACCAGTTACTATCCGGAGGGCGCTGTTGATGACAGTATCCACCTTGTTCGCATGTGGACTTCTGCTCCAGGCAGGGGCACAGTATTCCGCTACGGGTAGGACCAGGGCTTGCGTGGATATGCGTTGGGTCTGGGGGGAAGCTCCCCAAGTGGAGCCTGCAAGGCGGCGGATGAGCGAGACCCTTGCGGTTGTCTTGGCCTTCACTTCATCCAGGTGCTGCTTGTAGGACAGCGTCCGGTCCAAGCATACGCCGAGGTACTTGGGGGCTTGCTGGAACTCCAGGCGGATGTTGCCAACATGCACGTCCAGTTCCCTTCTTGCCTCCCGGTTGTAGAGGTGGTAAGCTGCAGACACTGTTTTGCCCATGCTGAGCTGAAGGTGCCACTTCTGGAGGTAGTCTGCCAGGATGCCCATGTCTCGGTTGAGGCCTTCTTCCATAGTGTTCCATGTTGGGCATCGAAGCATGATGGCCAGGTCGTCCGCATAGCCGTACTTCTTGGATGTTGTGTCTGGCAGGTCGTGAATATAGATGTTAAATAACACTGGTGAGAGGACAGAGCCTTGCGGGACACCGTTCTTCAGCCTTCTGAGCCTGCTGGTCTGGCCATCGCTGGTTTGTAGGATGAAGCTATGGTTAGATAGCATCTCCATAATAAATCTCACCATGTGCCGGTCCGGGATTGTTCTCAACAGTTTCAGGTGTAGTCCACGGTGCCACACGGTGTCATAAGCGGCTGTCAGGTCCAGGAATACTACTCCAGCTTTCTCATTATCTTGGAAGCTGTCCTCGATGTCCTGGGTGAGTAGCGTTACCTGGTCCACCGTTGACCTGCCTCTGCGGAAGCCGGCTTGTTCCGGTGGGAGTTGAGGGTCCACCACTGGCTCAATGCGGCTGTGGATCAGCCTCTCCAGCATCTTGTACGGGACACAGAGCAGGGATATGGGCCTGTAGGACTTCGGGTCTTCGGCGGGTTTGTTCGGCTTTGGCAAGGCTATGATGGAAGCACGGCGCCAGATCTTCGGGAGCTTGGACCTCCGGAAGCATGATGAGAAGAATGTGCGTAGCCATTGAGATGTTCTTTCACTTTGGTGCATAACAAACTCTGGGTGGATATTGTCTCGACCTGGTGATTTGCCCAGCTTCAGTTTTTTAATTGCTGCCTTTAGCTCGGCTGCTGTGAAGTCTCCTGAGAGATTAGCATCAGCGCTGGCTGCTCTGGAGAGGGATGATACCTCACACGATGTCAGTCGTGCGAAGTTTTTGTCCGCATCAGGGAAGCGACCATTTTTCAGGAGCTGGGAAGCAATAGCATCTGCAGTCACTGGACACCTACGAGGTGTTGTTTTTCTCCCTGAGAGCAAGTTGATGGTCTGCCACGCCTTCCGGCTGGAGTGGGTGAAGTCGATGGATTCCGCTACTTCCGTCCACCTATCCCTTCGGGTGTCATCCAGCTTCTGCAGTAGGGTTGTTGCTGTTGCGTCCATTTCTTCCCTGGTGATCGCCTGCTGGTGTTGGCGCAACAGGCAGCTGCACTCCTCATCCCAGCCCGGGATATAGTTTTTATTGTAGCCACGTGGGATGTTGTGCTTTGCTGCCCTTAGGAGGACTTCACAGTAGGCACTGTTTGCAGCATCCACGTCTTCTGCTTCTGGGTCCATGATACCAGCAGTTCTTCTTTCTGTTTCCACCGTAAAAGACTGCCAGTTCGCCTTCCTGAAGTTCCATCTCCTGACCGGTTTGCCAGCTACTGGCTGTACTAGGGATGGTACTTTGATGATGGATGGCCGGTGGTGTGAGCGAGGGAACCTGTCCAAGACACGTCTCTCCGGTTTCAGGTCGTTACTGCGGCATATGACGAAGGCCAGATCTGGGTTGGTATAAGAGTTCCAACGTGCAGAGCAGAAGCTTGGGGGCTCCTTTGGGTCGTACAGCAGTAGTGCCTCAACGTTAGAGGCCCACTCACTCAGTGCTTCTCCATCCTGTGATGTGTGTTGGTAACCCCAATCCGTATGTTGGCAGTTGAAGTCACCTGCATAGATGGCAGGAGCAGTCACGGATGGAAGTGATGATGCAGTCAGCGCTGTTGGTGGGGGCTTATATACGTTCACGACAGATGTTTCTTGGATTTTAGTGGCCAGCCACTCGATGTTGCAGCCAGGTGGAGATTGGCTGGTGGCTGCCCAGCTCAAACCATCTCGGACGAAGGTTGCCATTCCATGCTTCTTGCTGTGGATGGATCCAGCGAGGGAGAACCCAGGAAGCTTGAGGTTTTCATCCTCAAGCTTCCTGGGTTCTTACAGTTATCCTTATCGCCAGTTATAGCAGCGTTTGAAAGCAGAATGCTGTGATATTTAATGTTTTCACTCAGATGTCAATCAGCAGAATTATCATTGACGTCAAAGTAAAAATTGAAAAAACAAAGCAAATGGAATAAGAGATAGACCATTGTCATCGTGCTGACTTGGTCTTCCTTGTTGGATTTTCTGCATGATCTTGTGAAATTATGATATGGGTTAAACAATTTAGACGGGTAGTGCAGTAGATTAGTAGTCTTTTTTTTTTAACATTTTATTTGTAGTGATTTTACATACATACGACCAAACAAGACATTCTTAAACCAGGTGGATACACTAAGTACAATTCCTGAAAAAGAAATCATTTAATAAATAAATCAATAATAGAAATCACAGTGAAGCCCATCTGTTGCATCTCGGGAGCATGATGTGATCTTGCGAGAAGACGGAAGTGAGTAGAGATCGAACATGGTGGCGCCCTGCTACACTGACTAACACACCGGCAGGTCCAATTCAGACAGATAACAAAGTGAATTGCAAATAATATTCATATATATATATTTTAAAAAGGGAACACGGGGTGAAATCAAAGTGGAGGACCTTGACGATTATATCTATCTTTTTTATAACGAGTATGTGATGGAAAACAACCACGACCGCAATAATCCAGCAAAAAGGAAGAAGACCGACACAGATGATCTTGTCCCGGGTGCTGTAGGGGTTAGTGTCTTGAATGAGATTAACAAGAAGCTGGACATGCTTGGTCCACTTCTCCGAGACATTACCGAGATCAAAGCAAGCCTTGAATCCCTGTACCGCACGGTCGGCAAGATGAAAAAAGACAACGCGGATCTTAAAACCTCCGCCAAGCGTCTCACAGAGGAGATGGAAGTTGCTTAAAAATAAAATATAATAATAAAAGAGACTATCCTGGATATCCAATCCAGAGGTATGTGGGACAACCTCATCTTTTCTGGGATCCCAAAGAACAGCACCGAGTCCACAGCAAACATGGTTAAAGACTTTCTCCGCACCGCCCTGAAACTCCCAACAGACACCGTGAAGCAAATCACCTTCCACCGGGTTCACCGACTGGGACACCGCGTCGGGAACCATCCCCGCTCCATCATTGCCAAGTTTGAACACTTCAAGCACAACGAGCTAGTAAAAGCAAAGGACGGGAGCTGAAAGGAACCAGGCTGGGTATGAACGATCAATTCCCCCGGGAGATCAACGACCGACGGAAGGTGCTGTACCCCATCCTGAAGGAGAACCAGCAGAAGGGTAAATGCGTATCCATGGTTGTTGATAAACGATATAAAGACAGTTTGTTATTCCAAGACTCCTCCACCACACCCTGGTTATTTTGATCATTATGTATGTATTCTTGTAATTCCGGTAATTATATACTGCAAGATGTAGAAATTAACATGCTATCTATGTCAGGATTTAAAATATCACTCAGTCTCATCATCTCACCCCCTTAATCCCCCCTCCATACTTCCCTCATCATCTCACCTCCCTAATCCCTCTCTTCCCACTATTCCTATCACTCTCACTCTATTCTGTCTCTAACCCTGCAATGTTCTGTATTTATCTTTGTCTACTTGTCATTTGTTGGTGTAGTTATGTATCCCTACAAACTTTCTGCAATACTAGGACAGTAAAAAGGAATGTTAAGGAGGAAATCCCAGATTTATCAATGGGAAAGCATGGGAACAGTTTTTTGGGTTTTTTTTTTTTACTTGTGCTGTCAGCATGCTGGGCATACAACAAAGAGCATGTGTATGCCATTGCATCTAGGACAGAGTTAGTCTGCAAGTTCTCAACCTGCAATGCAACTCTAAATCTTAAATCATCAGAACTGCTGTAATAACTCTGTCCTGTGGACGACCTGTAGAATGACAAGAGCACAGTTTTTGATTATACAGAACCACCACCAACCCCCCGCTTTGGAGAACTATTTGTCATGTTTGGGTCTGTAAACAACTGATCACTACTCCAAGAGGGGGAGAATCACCACATGTGAGACAAATAAACATAGAACCAAACAACATTGACACGAAAACATAAACATTGGACAACATGTATTGACAAACAGAGTTAATCGGGTCCAGGAAAACTGGAACAGCAATTGGGCACGTGGCCTCATCCTGTCATAGTTATGGCAGTAAATGAGGGAGGAAAGGAGAGGAATGCAACCAGGAGGGTGCTGGGGTGCATTTGAAGCAGGTGTGATGGGACCGCCTGTAAGTGTGTGTGTGTGGGTGTGTTTGTAAGGTGTCCACTGGTGAGTGTACAGGACAAATCCCAATTGGTTCTGGTATATAAGGTCGGTATTATGTCCTGGCGCATCCAAGCAGCGGAAAGGGCCCCGAAGGCCCCCCCGAGCTCCGCAGCCGTGTAGACACCCCACAGCTGCAGGAAAGCCCCGAGCACTCCGCCCTGCATCCACAGAAAGGAGACCCTGCATTTCAGGTGCACACACACACCCACCCCTAAGTGCAGACACAAGATGCAGCCGCAGGCACAGAATCCGGCCGTAGGTGCCAGGCACAGAGCGCAGGCCCAGATCCAGACCCTGCCCCAACAGACTGACACCCCGCCCGAACCGCCCGCCCCGCAGGTGAGCCAGCGGGACCTCCCACTTCCCCCCACCGCAGCCAACCAGACGTCCCACCCAACCGCGAGCGATGAGCGCCCATCCACTTGGCTGAGTGTGCTCAGTGCAGGGCACCCGGATGTTTGGCTGTACCAAGTCCACACAAGTCACCACCGATGCATCCTCGATAAAATGGGCGGAGCAAGTCCACATCCGGGCATTTGGACTGGACTTGACTTGATGTGTACTTTGAATTGGAACATTACCTGGGTTGCGACTGATGACATTTAAAAAGTCCACAAGAACACAAGTACAGACAAGAACGCAGATTGACCAATTGGGCCAATGTTTACCTCTTGTTCTCGGGCTGGTTTTGTTCTGGTGGATTTGGATTTGGATTCTGGTGGATTTGTCTAGTTTGCTTGAGAAGATGCATACAAAGTCTGAGACTATATTTCTTGCATCTGGGAGCCCAGCAGAGGCTTGAACGAAGATTTATCTTCAGGCAGTGACTCAAAAGACAGAATATTTTGCCGAACGTAGTTTCTTAACTGTGAATACCTGAATATTGTGTTTTAGACAGTAAGAAACTCGGATTGTAATTGTTCAAATGAGTCAAAGTGTTTATTTAGAGAGATTTTAGTGACTGTACCTTTCCAGCTCCACTCTTTAAAGGCAGCGTCTGCAAAAGATGGCAAGAAGACGTGGTTGTGCCAAATTGGGGCAGGTGTTGACATGTTAGGATGCTCACAAGATTTTCTAATTAGGTTCCAGATACTCTGAGCGTTGGACAGGATGAAATGATTATTCTTAAGGCAGTGGGAGGCCAAGGAGATGAAAAGAGGAGAGCAGGGAGAGAAGCCTTAGAGGTTAGGCCTTTTTTCCAAGGCCAGCCAGGGGGGCAGGTCAGACCTGTCTCCATTTTCATATCCATACTGCCAGTGCACCATGGCTCTAACATTAGCTGCCCAGTAATAATGTAAAAAGTAACTCCTGGCTTCCTTGTTCCCTTGGCTTCTGAAGGTGGCTTTTTGAGATTATCTGTGCTTTATATCCCCAGATGAAAGGCATAATGATAGAATCAATTCACTGAAAGAAAGATTAAGGGATGAAAATGGAGACCTTCTGAAATAAATTTAACAATCTTGGCAGGGAAACCATTTTGCCTGCGTCAAATTTGCATCGCCAATCAAGGAGAAAGGTAATGTTCTCCATTTCTTTATATTCTCCTTAAGTTTGTTCAGCTGTTCAGAAAAGTTGTTTTTAAAGAGGGCCCTTGGTTTTTGGGGATATTTTAATGCACAGATATTTTATACTGTCAGAGGTTATTTTGAACTGTATGGTGGTCAGGAATATTGGATCCAGATCAGCTGATAGTGATGTAAGGTCACTTTTCTGCCAGTTAATAGCATTACCTGAGACCTCTCCAAAGGACCTAATAAGCTGGAGTAGGTGTGGGAGTGATTGCTCGGGGTCAGATACAAAAAGGGCAATGTCATCTGCATATAGGGAAATCTTTTGATCAATCCCACCTAGTATAATTGGTTTAATGAGGTCATTCTCTCTCATGCTGATGGCCAGGGGTTCAATGGCTAATGCAAAGAGGAGCTGCGAGAGAGGGCAGCCCTGCTGTGTTCCCTCTGAAGGGAGAAGGGGGTGCTCTACCTTGATTTGTGTTGATGGAGGCAGTGGGTTGGGCATATAGTAAATACACTATTTGCTAATATTTTAGTAAAAATCTTGAAGTCTAGGTCAAGCATGGAAACTGGCTGTTATGAGGAGGGATCGACTTAATCTCTGTCCTGTTTTGGCAAGAGAAAGCAAGAGAAATATTTGCATTATACAGTTTTAGTGGAAGCTTCTCAGATTGAATTGAGTGGGTCAGTATCTTACGTAGGATCGAAGTTATCTCACCTCCCGATTTCTTGTCGGGAGAAAAAACTCAATTCCAAAAACTTTTGGACCAGGTCTCTTGCTTCTTTGCATTGATCTAATCGAGTCGATGATTTCTGCAGGGGACACTTTTGAATTTATGGCCTCACAAGAGGTAGTGTCTAGTTTCAGTATGTTCAAATCTTTTAACAATGCATTAACATCTCCCTTAGCTTTTGATCTTTATAGCTCTTTATAATAATATATAATATAAGATTTGGATCAGCTAAAAGTTCCCCAGCGCGAGATTTCATTTTGTGGACGGCCTTGCTGGCTTGTTGCGCTCTGAGCTGACGAGCGAACACTGTTCAGAGTTCAAAATATCGTTTGTTTGAGTCGCAGGAGCTGATTGCTGACTTTGCTGAAGTTGTGCTGTACTCATATTCAAGGTTTAGAATGTTTTGCAACTTTTGGGAGCCATCTGTGCTTCTACTGTATACTGTGTCTCCAATTTCAAAAGCTCCCAGTCAATTTCCTATAGATTTTTTCCTAAAGACGCTTCAAATGCATTCATATGGCCCCTCATGACAACTTTGAATGTTTCCCACAAGGTGGAGTCTGAGACATCTGAAGTGTCGTTGATCTCGAGGTATTCCGGGATTTTTTTTCAGAAACGCGCTTACCGAAAGTTTCATCAGTAACCAAGGATGGGCGTAGGTGCCATGAAAAGCACTGCCTAGGTTTTAATCAAGAGTCATTGAGGCTGGAGAATGATCCCAAATGAAAATATTGTTATATTTGGAATTTGTTACATTAGGTATGAGCCTTGTGTCTCGTAAAAAAGAGAATCGATGCGGGAGTATGACTTATGCACTTTGGAGAGAAATTAATTTTCTCTTTCCCTAGGGTGTTGGATCCTCCATATATCAACTGAACTGGTGGAGGTAATAAGGTTATTTAAAAAACGCAGATGCATTAGAAGGGCTACGCGTTTTTTTTGATGATCTCTCAAGGTGTAAATCAAGGTTTACGTTGTGGTGCCCCGCAGCAATCACATCCGTGTTGGACATGTCAAAAGTCTTGTTTAGTCATGTTTAGCAATGTTATGTGAACCGAGTAGAGATACCCCACTACTTTTGACTTTGCTTACTATGGAGATGTCTTTGAAAGGTATGTTTTTTTGAATAATAATCTTTGCTGGAAAATGTGGATTGGAATCATTTGATCTGCCCAGCAGCCAAGCAACCGGTTTGGCTCCGACGGTCTGAGTATGAGTCCCTTGAAGAAACAAAGCAGATAGAAATTTAAGATGTGAAAATACTTTAGCTCGCTTCATTGAGTGACGGAGGCCACGGACGTTCCAGCTCAGCAAAGTTACACATGCACACGATTGTACTTGTAAAGTAGAAAGGAAAGGTCCGCACACCAAAATATGTCCCGCTTAAAGGAATTTATCCAATGCAGTGACGTTTCGAGCACACGGCTCTTCCTCAGACTGCTGATACACCAGAGAGTCGCCATCTTTAAATACCTGTATTGTTTTACAAGAGCATGTGACAGAGTGCACTTAGAGTTAAAACCAAAATAGCAAATATCCCAGTTCATATCATGCATATTCGAAAATATACAAACTTTCATATATTAAGAAATTTGACTTGTTATTCAAAAATTGCCAAATTTGTATAGATGAGCAACATACTGTATATAAGCAAGGTTTAATAATAAAAAATATTGAAAGAAATACCATTCACGTACGACCAATATTTAGTATAACAATGAAGGACTCGGCTAAATATACACCATATACTGTATAAACTATCTATGAAAGGCGCCTTTGTCTAATATTGCAAGTATCTATGTTATTCTGACCTAGGGAACCTGTACCACCATAAAACACTCAGAGACAACATACAATATTATAATTACAGATCTGACACAAGATATACATTCACAAAAAAGGCTGGATGTTGGAAGTCCACATGAAGGTCTTTTGGGGCTAAAGGGCCCAGTGAATAAATCCAGAAACGCTCACGTTTAAGGGGCATAGAGTTAGTGTCTCCCCCTATGCGTGAATGTTTTATAGGCTCAATCCCCACATATCTCACAGCGGAAGTATTGTGTTTTGACTTGGAGGAATGTGTTGCCACAGGACTAGACGTTAAATTATTTCTGATGGTACTGCGGTGTTGAGCGATTCTAGTCGCAGCACCATCAGAAATGATGTAAAATCTAGTCCTGTGGCAACACATTCCTCCAAGGCAAAACACAACATGTGAATGTATATCTTGTGTCAGATCTGTAATTATTGTATGTTGTGTCATCTCTTCAGAGTGTTTCCCTTCTGTTCGAGGTGTTTTATGGTGTTACAGGGTCCCGAGGTCTAAATAACATAGATACTTTCAATAATAGACAGATAGATAGATAGTATAGACAGTACTGATGGCTATCTAGCCAGAGTTATTTATTTTTATACAAAATATTGGTGGTAAATGAATTTGATTTCTTTCTATATATTTTTCATAATTAAACCTTGTGTATACATGTTGCCCATATATACAAATCTGGGTATTAAAAAAACCAATGGTAAAATTTGTATATATACATATGAAAATGTGTAAATGTCTGGCATATATGCATGATATGGACTGTGTTATTTGCTATTTTGGTATTAACACAAGGTGCACAGTGTCATCTGGTCTTGTCTCGAAGGGTGAAGGCCGCTCCTCACATGGGGATGATGCTGGGTCGGTCGATGGCTTTCTAGAGGTCTTGTTTTCGGCCGCCTTGTGCCTTAACAGTAACGACAACGGGATATACAAACTTTATCTTTAAGGAATTTTATATCTCTTAAATCTGGATTTAGGAAAGTACGTCCACTCCATCCCATGTGATCAGTCACTTTATTCAAACAGGAAATACATTCGATTCCACGGCAGTGAACTGGTTCCACCCTTGATCCCAAGGCAGGAACCCCTCAGGAACTTTTCATAATTTTTCGGTGCCTTCTGTTCCTTTTTTTGACCATCTTTCGCGAAAAAACATCTCCATACCTTGTTTTGAAATTAAAAAATATATATTGTGAGGGCAGAGGTGAGAGTCGTGAGTTTGATTAAATTTCAATATCAAGCCCAGTATCATCTCTTAGTTTAAATTCTGACACTTTTTCACTTAAAAAAAAAGTCCCATTTCTTTTTATCAAAAATAAATGAAATCAAATCAACTTTTGCTTGAAAAAATAAATAAAACACAATTAATTAACATGATGTTTGAGAGCCTTAACGAACACAATAGAGTTGCTGTGTATAGGATTGGGGGTGGGGGTGGTGATAATGCAGTGATATCAGGAAGGGAGGGAGGGAGAGCTCAGTCCCTATCTAGAGTCCTGGCATGGGGGTTGGTGGTGGTGATGAGCGAGTGAGGGCGGAGAGGGGGGTTGGTGGTTGGTGTTTGGTGGTGTTCAGATAGCTGGGGTGAGGGCTCTGTTACGGAGAAAGGAAAAGGAGTTTATCTTCCGCCGCTGAATGTCCTCCATTGTCCAGAGCCTGCACACAGATGTTCTTTTGGTGGGGGTGGGGTGAGGTTGGGGGGTATATGCTATCTCTGCATCTCCACCCGCAGCTGCTACCTGCACCCTCCCTGCTCCAACCCTCCCGCTCCCTCTCAATCTGTCTCCTCTGTGGAGCCGCTTGTTCTAAGTGTCTTCTGGTTGCTGTGGTCAGGTCACGAGAGCACGTGCACTTGAGTTAAACCGGCCTCAAACCCCTGTCGCTGTTCACTCGTCAACTGCTGAATACAACGTTTCACCGGTAAATTGTCTTGGATGTTAAGTTATTAAAAACAAAAAAAGGACTACGAGCCGTGTATATTATGTGAAAAATATTGTTTTCACCTTCCTGGAGTGGTCAGTGTTGAAGGGTTTTGAGACTTTTTTTTAAATTGTTATGTTTTAATACGTTTTTGGACTGAAGTGGGAGCTGAAGATATGTGTTTGTACCTATATTGTGTACACAATGTACAGAACAAGTAAGTGTTGATTTTCAATATCGATAGTTTATCACTAAAATAGAATACAGTGTTAATTATGCATTTTTTATGGCCGGTAAGGTGATGGCTGTCTGTCGGCTAACCCCAATAATTTTACCATTTGACATTTTTGAGACATTTTAAGTAAACTGTATCTGTGTTATTTTTCATCAGTATTTATGTTTTTTACTTAAAAACATAAATACTGTGACTGTTACTGTTACTGTTACTGATACCGATACTGTTACTGTTACTGTTACTGTTACTGTTACTGTTATTGATACTGATACTGATACTGTTACTGTTAATGATACTGTGACTGATACTGATACTGATACTGATACTGATACTGTTACTGTTAATGATACTGTGACTGATACTGTGACTGATACTGATACTGATACTGATACTGATACTGATACTGATACTGTGACTGTGACTGTGACTGTGACTGTGACTGTGACTGTGACTGATGCTGCTACTGCTACTGTAACTGATACTGATACTGATTCTGATACTTTTACCGATACTGACGCTGTTACCGGAGACATACATCACTCCCCTTCACTCAACACAGCATACTCTTCAAACACCTTCTTCTTACAACCTTCCATTCTGCTTGCATATGGCCGACTGCACAAAGAAGCTCAGCACAGCCGCTTCCACCCTCTGTTTGAAGCGATAACATGATGTTAGTGCTCAGCTCCGTGCTACGTCCGGCGTGGGTGGGGGATGGGGTGGGTACGCTAGAGTCAGGTTCGGCTAATCAGCAGCTGGAGCCGAGCGCCGAATATAAACACTGTATAATGAGCGTGCTTGTAACGTACGCTGCCATTAGCATTGCGACATGGTTTCCTAGGGCAGTAGGGAGAGCTTGGATGTCCATTTCCATAACTCCAAAACAGGACACTTGGGCAGGATTCGGTGTAGTGATGCGCGGCGTGCAGACCAATTGTTCATAGCGAACAAATCTTTTAAATCACCTTGGAGTCACTCTTGCTAAAGAATTGGGCGAGAGAGTGAATCTTCGACTCCAAAAATGAGATTAATTACTGACGCTAAATTAAAGTCCAAGGCATTTAGTGACTAATTTACAGCTGTTCATTCTTTATCAGCATAAGTCCTCCCTTGAGTTGGAAAATTGAATAGATCTTTTCACTGAGTGACTCATCAAGAATCTTATCTGCAAAAAGGGTCACACCTTTCATCACTAATTCAGTTGCCATGGAATAAAAACATGAAAGTTACCCGAAAAAAAACAATAGACGAATCAGACCGATAGCATGAAGTAACCAAGCCTCTATTACTGCAGAGTGCGGCTCGTCTATAAGCGTGTTCATGGTACCTCTTCAGTTAAGGTTGACAACACTACTGTGCCTAAGAGCTCAGGAAGAACCTGTGCTGTTTGAGTCGTGGCAAATTGGAAATATATGGAAAGAGAAACAAATGTGAAATCCACAATTCTCTAGCGTATGAGGAGTGCCCCGTCCTGCCAGACCTTGCTCAGGAAGATTCTCCCCAGGTTCAAATTGAGAAGACCTTGGAAGACATTCCAATGGTTCCTTACAGAAAAACCCATGGTCTTGTGGGAGTCTATGCCCACAGGTACGGGTTTAGGGAGGGTGATGGAGTCATTTATGGCACTGGGGTGCCGACATGGCGTGAGTTTTATTAAATGAATTCAAACAGAAAGGCTCGCTGGCCAAAAGGATAAACAATAATGAGAGCAGTAAGTCGAGTGGCAGGAGGAAGGAAAGCTTCACTGGCTCCTGGTTCGCCGACAAACCCCCGTATGCCGATCTGTTGACAGACAACAACCAACCAGTGCCGCAGGAGCGCTGATTCGGCCGATTTCGGGGCAGCTGTGTGGCCGCGGGAAGGAAGCCGTGCTGGCGTTTGCAGTCGTGGCTTAACCACGCCCCTTGGTCCGGAACAGTCGTCTTTGGGAAAAGTGGAATATCCAGTCTCAAAGATACTTATGTTGGGCCCTGGCACTCTCAAGAAATATAATGTCAACATATCTGTATTAAACAACCTCCATCAAGGGGATCTCAAAGATTGTTAAGTATGTTGATCCAAGGCAAGGCCTGTAAGTGACTTCACCCTAATCCTTCATTGGATGAAAGCTGTTAAGATGCTGCATTTGGGTCCCCAGCAGTTTGCCTATATACTTTTAACACACGAATATACGTGTTTTAACAAAGGCATTCTGACATTATATTCCCTGTGAGTGCCTTGGATCAACCCAAGTATCTTTGAGGACAAATAAGCGTCCTCAAGGTTAAGCCCATGGACTTAAAACTGGGTGTTTCAACACCACACCTTTCGACCTCAACCCGGGATGGATGGCCACCGCAGGGTGAAGCATTGCTTGAAGCCCTCTGACTTGCGGAGAAAACCCTGGTTTATCCACTCTGCCGGTGTCTCCATACATCATATCCGCACATAGCTAATGTTAGTGTCCTAGCTTCAAACCAATGTTCTGACAATGTCGTCTTACCTTCACTACGGTTCCTGAAACTTTCTTCTTGGCGTCATTTACATCGACATTGACTCAATTGTCTATAATTCCAAAAGTTAGTTGGCGGACGGAAGCCATGTTTTTGGTCCCGTTTGTCATGATGGCTTAGTATTCCAGTTGTTTGATGTTAGAGCAAAATGGCCGCCATGCGAACATTTTGGTCTAAGGCCAAGCCTCTCCGAGCTGGTGTAGCAGAGCCTGCACACCGAAACAGCACTGGCTCAAATTGTGTAGATTCCTTTAGGAATCAAATGTCTGGAGGAAGAAAATGAAGTCACTGGGAGAAGTCATTTTTTATTTCATTTTCCTTTCAAAATGAATTCAAATTAAGGTTTCCATTCCCACAAAACCAGCCAGTCCATCGCTCAACGTTTGACCTCCTGGTTCCAATATGTCGCTGTTTGGGAGACGGTGTGATGGATATCCACCCGCCAGCTGAGCTCCAGCTTTTCATAAGTTACTTATTGTGTCCGGTTGCTATGGACTACACTGACATTGGAATTGGGGCGTAGGTACTCGCTCATGGCGGGGTGAGGTGTGTATGTGTGTGTAGTTCAGTTCAGAGAGTGTTTTTTTCTGGTCATGTACCCGTACGTATAAATATTAATTGGATAAATGACTATTTTCATATTTTCAGTGTATAACAAACAGCAAATTTATTTATATGTCGTGTTTGAAAGGTTCATGAGGTCTTCTTTGATATTCCCTTATTGTTTATTTACTTACTATATGCACGCTTGCCCGTTGAAATGCCGGTGGACCGCTTGGCAAAAACATAAGCGCATCCTTAGTAACAGGGCGTGTCCTACTGGTTACCGGAGAGGAAATGTTAGAGGTGAGTGGTCAGAGTGGATGTGCATCTCCCTCGTCGAAAGTTTGGTTTAAGGGTACTTGTGCATCATTGATGATATAGTATACACTATAACTCATTCTGTACCCGCCTGTATACCGCCTTGCTCCAGATGAATGGAACTGGACGTCACTCCATGACTCGCTAATACACCAGCCCTACAGTCCTACATCCAATCCTCCACCATGTAGGCTACTCCAAATACAAATCATGACAATGAAACCTTAGTTTGCAGAATAAACTCTATGAAATGCAACATGTGTGGAAATGTTAAAAGTGAAAGCTGTGATATATTAGTTTTTTCTTTAGCTTGTTGACGAAGACTACTACTGTTCCTGGGCTTAATGCTGTGGAAGCTGCAAATCTGAAGTTTGATGTTTCATGAGCTGTAGTTAAAGTAGAATCTCTCTCTCACCCCACATTTCACCTTCTCCTCTTGTGCACTTTTTCAACTGACACGAAACTTCTCTGAGACTTCCAAAAAAGGGCTTTTTGGAACCATATATTCATACATACTATTAGCGGTGGGAAACTGCTATTTTAAGTTTAGAAAAACCACATCACTTCCTCTGCAGCGGTGTCATTTCCTCCAGTGTACCATCCAGCACATGACACTATAATCAGCACATCCAGAGGTTGATTCTAATACTATTAATATATATTTTTTATGGGTTAGGGTAAGGGTCTACGGCCTTAGTGGGGGTTAGCTATGACACACACACACACGCACGCACGCACGCACGCACGCACGCACACACACACACACACACACACACACACACACACACACACACACACACACACAAAACTAAGATAATAAAATTTACACTCTGAAATGACTCGTAATGAACACACACACACCAACACAGAAGGAGAACAAGACTAAAACTGAGATGAAGCCAGAAACAGAATGATAGACAGAAATAGAGAGCAAGAGAAAGAGAGAGAGAGAGAGAGAGAGAGAGAGAGAGAGAGAGCAAAAGAGAGAGGGAGAGAGAGAGCGGGAGAAAAAACAATTTCCAGGGAGAGCGAGAAAGACGGAGGAGTGGAGGGCTGCATAAGCTGCCACGCCACTCTACTCTTTCACGGACGTGGAAATGA
Source organism: Zeus faber (assembly GCF_960531495.2). Lineage (NCBI taxonomy): Eukaryota > Metazoa > Chordata > Actinopteri > Zeiformes > Zeidae > Zeus > Zeus faber. The sequence continues at coordinate 15,036,324 of NC_137193.1, forward strand.
ATATGAGTCCAGCACGTAATCAGCTTATCCCAGGACCTCATATCGCACGCCCGCTTATACAACACCACCCGACTCTCACTCTTGACTGGGTTTACACTAGAGGCTCACAGAACCATACATTGGGATTTGGGGAGGTGGGCAGGTTTGGATTTCTTGCAAACGTATCTGACCTAGTACAAACCCATAAGTTATTTCTTCATGAAAAGTCAAACATATGTCTATATATCACTCTAGAAGTAGTAGTATAGCTATACTGTAAGTACACTAATAGTAGCACAATAGAAATGTAACATTTGGCCAGATTGTCAGTGAGTTTTGATTCCTTTGGGAAGGCTCAAAAATATGGCTCCGTCAGCAAGTCAACACCTTCAATATCTTTGTAATTAATTGATTTACCAAATGCACATCCATACCTCCAATGTAACCCCTCATCCCTTACAGAGAGGACATTTGACAATGTAGTTTTTTCTTTTTTTGCGGGGGAGGGCGGTCCTCAACACCGTTTTCTGTATTACAATGAATTTTACCGTGTGGTTTGATCAATCTATACAGTGAAGTTTAAATGTGGTCATTGCATCCGGACCTTCCAGTAAACATGGTGGTAGCGGGGATAGAGTATTACTGTACAAACAACCCTCTCGCTGTACGAATTTAATGATTTCTGTAATTCTCCAATGACCTTCTTTCCACAAAGTTTCTGAAGACACTTTCCAAGTGTCTGCAACCTGCCCTTACAGCGAAAATACCAAAGTAGTTTCTCTCACTGATTAAGTGTGTGAGGACTTTAAAAGCATCTGGCCATGAGTGTGGCAATGAAGACCTTTAGGTTCGGATGAAACAAAAACCTTCATTTAAAATGAGATGCTCACACGCACAAAGGACTATTCAAAATGTTGCTTTCAACACGCAGCCACAGTCCAAAATTGAACTTTGACCGTCATCTGAGACGTCTCATCCTCCCGTTTCCATTTACACCAGCGCGGAAGAAGGACGTGGGAACACTTCGCAAAGATATGATTTACGGCTGAGATGTATTGTTGAGTTAGAGCGCTGGAGAGCTGCCTCCAAACAACAGCTCGTCAGTCTGGTGCATGCGTCTGGTTCCTACTGTAACTGTTGGAAACACTTTTTATTTTCGGATTCTCTTTATAGATGTATAGATAAAGGGGATTGGGGTTTGACCTCATGAGTTCATCTCTTCTCAACCACTGTAGGTAACATAGGCTTGGGGTTAGTCACGGCTAACCGTCCGTCCGTCCATCCATCCGTCTCATACTAATTAAGCACATTTCTGTAAAGGAAATGTACTTTCTACTAACGCTAAATAATTGCTGCAGACGAGGGGGCATGGTGGAGCCACAGTCTGCAGGGTACAGAGCCGTCCCCTTCTTCCTGCACAAGCACAACTGTACCGAGTCACCCTCATCAGCCCAGGGGTGCTGATTGGTGCGACTCAACTGGAAGATTTTTCTTATGTGTTTGTCCTGCAGTGAGAAAAGGAAGTGTGGTGCCGAGAATAGGGCTGGTGACCACGTGCCAACAAACTGCTAACTGACTAACAATTATTATTTATTCCTTGTTTGCCAGCGAGCCTTTGTGTTATCTCCTTAGTAAAACACCTGCCTGGGCGGATCCCCCCTGGTGAGAGACTCCCCACTGGTGTCTCCCTCCTTAACCTGTGCAGTACCTGTGGGTATAGTCCCCCACAATACTAATGTCAGTCAAGTCGAAATTAGATCAAGCATTCCATTCCCCAAAAGGAATCTCCCCAAACTCTACATCCTCTGTCCATACATTTCAGTAAAGCGTGAGTACAGGAGTGCCAAAGGTGGTCCAAAACAAACGGTAAAGAAGGGAAAGTCAAGGCAAGGGAGAGTCCTTGAGGTGTATGACTGGAGGTTACTGATGACTGGGAACGTCAGTAACTAAGAATTCCTTCACAGAACACAATCCAGCCCCATTTCCACGGAGCTACAGGAACTAAATGAGGAACCATTTGGGTCTGGAACCATCTGAAACCTTAGCAGTGTCTAAAAGAGTTATTGGTTGCTTTCCCACCACACCTAGGGGCCGCCAACGGCAAATGTATGACTTTTAGGTTTGATGCGTTATCTTGGCGTGCGTTGGTCGCACCCGTCGCGGTATTCCGGTGTTCCGGCTTTCATTTTCTTTTGTGAAACAAGTAGCTCAAATAGTTCCGAAATGGTTCCTGAAATGGAAATAGGGCCTCACGTTTGGCAGAATCTGCATTGACCTTCAAGGAGCATCATTGAATGCAGCGATTTGAACTAGGATAACGTATCTTTCTCAGCAGGTCATGGGATTGAATGAAATGTAGAATATCCAGCGTAGGTCCAAATTGTCCATTAATTCCGTTCTTAACCGCACCCGGCTGACATCTTATGTTCCAACTCAAAAAAAAAACGATCCGGGAATTCCTTCAATCTGTTTTCTTTCAAATGTGGAGGGGGGCTAATATACTTATATGTACAGAAGAAAACGAGCAAGGAGTGTGGATCCATTGTTACCGGAGTTGGGTTGGGGCGGGGTGAGGGACTGGCCTCGGAGCAGAATGGCTCCTTTGTTTTTTTCCCCCTAGACGTGGGCGCGCCATCACTTGAAACACTCCTTGTCTGGACAGACTCTAATAAAGCTCTCAGGTTTTGGATTACGCCCCAATCAACATACCACCATGGCACTATGGCTGGGTGCGGTATGCTGCGAATGGCGCTGGGAGCACCAGGGAGACGAGTCGGATCGAGTGGGCTTCTTTGTGTTCCTTCTGTCCTCTCAAAGGGAAATTCCACTTTCCACCTTTAATCATTGTGGCTGTTATTACTGCACTGTATGTTCAAACCCATGGCATAACAAGAAATCTGAGTGAATCTATAATACCCTGTCACAGTAGTATTCCAGTCAACGTCTATGTCCTCCATTTTTACCGATGTAAACGTTTGTAAGTACATAAAGTAGGTACTTAAAGTATTTAATGTAAAATTACTTGTCAAATCCAGAACCCAGTTTCCAGTGAGTCTATGATATGGTGTAAAGTGCCTGATATACCTATTTTTCTCATGCATGTTTGAAAAATGTACAAAATAATGGTAGAGATAGTATTATTCAGTGGGTTACATGCACTAAATACCCAGATTAAGCTCAATATTGGGATTGAGGTCAAATGCCTTCAAGGTGTTTTCATGTGTTGTGGAATAATGGGATTACTAAAAAAACCTGAGTTTACATGGCGAGCGGTGGGGTTTTTCCTCGACGGTGGTGCAGGTACTTTCCGTCCACAACACTATTCCCATCTACAATCCTCTCCGACACGTTCTTCAATAAGTCCTCATTTTGGGTTCTTGCGCCCTTCCAAGTATCCCACTATATGTATCTCCCTCATCAAACTCAACACAAAAACGCTTTCAGTCACCCTCCAAAAGCGTGTGTGGGTCCTGGCGGTAACCATGGCGATTGTTGTTTATCTGCCCAAACAACACAGTTTGGGTACGCCAATCACATCCGGGTTTCGATGTTTACACGCCACGTTGAATGGAATGATTGAGGAGTGTGGCAGTTTTGCCTACGACACGCCACCCAAGTGGCGTATACAGGGCCCTCCGGCACAGAGGCAAAGTCAACAAAGTCGATTGTAGACACCAGTTTATTGGAGAGAGTGGGCTAGTTGGAATTAGCCCAGGAGCAAATAGACATGTGTCATGACACAGACTCCTCTCCTGAGTGGGTGTGGGGATGGGGGTTTTACCTGTTGCTTGTTAGACCAAACAACGAGCAACAGGTATGCAGCCACTCTGATCCCGGGTCCCTAATTATCTAGATCCAAGTCAGGTGTGGCTGCTCAAACCACACCATGGCCGTTTTTTGGACTGGACTGGGCTTGATGCGTACTTTGAATTAGGACAGTACTTGGGCTGCGACTGATGACGTTTCACAAGTCCACAACAACACAAGTACAGACAAGAACGCACATTGAGAAAGGGCCCATCCTCACACCACAAAGAGGAGGAGGTCATGCTTGCACCTAGTTAGAGATGAACTTGATGAAAATAATCGGGGTAAGATGTTTACATCAAAGTTGCAATATTCTGAATATTAACTAAATATGATTGATGACAATTGAATGAAGTAGTACAGTATCAAACACGTTTTTCTAAATGTTCTTAATATAATATATGAAGAACACTTAAAAAACGCGTTTCCATATATTATTGGATTACATGGAGTAATACCCTTACATAAAGTCGAAGCTTGACTGTAGTCTCACATCTGCAAAAATAAACTTTAAGCGTGTAATTGGAAAATGGTGTTCATGGCTGATGTTCGGATGCATTAATGACACACACATACAAACACACACACACACACACACACACACACACACACACCGAGCTGGGGGCTCGGTGACATGCGTTATGTCACCGCCAGAAGAAGCTATTCTAATGAGGATGGTTGTGATGAAGAGGAGCACTTTGGATCAAACAGAACAACACAAACTAATGAAATCCGGCAACAGCCAAATTGAGGGGACTGGGTGCGTGCATGCGTGTGCGTGTGTGTGTAACAGAGTTGATTATAATTATTGAAGCTTTTCAAAATTCTTGTTTTCTATTTTATTTTTCCAGAAATAAAATAGCTTTTACCTTCTTTTACATGTTTTCTATATTATTTATTTTCAAATTTTCAAATTTTCAAATCTATTTTTTTTCTAATTGATGATGGATGGTCTAACAGGAACCAGAAATGCAAGTCCAATGTTGCAATTTCCGTGTGTGGTAGCCGTTGTGGTTTGGTTTGTATTGGCCTTATATTTTGTTTTCTAAAAATTGTAATAAAAAAAAAAAAACGGGTTCCTTATGTGATTATAAATTTGGCATGTTTTTTTATTTTTTGGAGTTCCATCGATTTTTTTCTTAGATCACAACGCAGAGGCTAAAATAAAAACAATGTTGTTGCTCCATGGTTTTTCACTAATTTCTGCTCCGTAATCTGTGTCGATCAATGTGGATAAAACTTGAACCATAAGATGTCTTAAACGCGATTCCAACGAGATGTCAACCATGTCCGTGGGTACAGCGGTTGCTGTGTTCCAGACACTTTTAGCCCAAAAATGCTGAGGAGAATAATAATAATTAAAATTGATTTCAAAGCAATGGTGACGCGCAGAACTATTACATAACATGAGTTTCAATTTTCCAAGTCCGATTGAAGGTATCATCGGCTCCTACAGTCTGTACGTTATGACTGGCTCGAATGCAGCAAAATAAGGAGGGACACAAACACGAATAGAATGCTTTTATTTACAAAATGGGCAAAAGATATATAATACCAAACTAAAATCTGGGTGTCAGGTCGTCTCAAGCAGATACTACCCAAAGCAACCACTGAAGACCGATGGAGTCTACACCATGCACCTCGCACAATGCAAATTCTCTCCCAGAGCCACAGTCTGCACATGTATGACAAATTGGATGCATGACATGATGCCTGCTTAATAATTGCACATGTGTTGCCAGTAATTGTTAATAAGCATGCGTCATTATTAACCAGTGATCTTTGAATGGCTTTACCAATTGGCATGGTTATATTCCTTAATGCAAAGTCATTATTTTCAACATCAATGCAGCCAGCAACCGCTTCAACATACATTAACGCAAATGTTGGCTTACAAAAGGTATGTTTCCTTGGCAATTCTGATATCACGATATAATCTCTTCCTGGAACATTGTCTTTTATTCTATCAGGCGTTTTCACCTCCCGATGAAGGCGTGTTCCTTCTATCAAAACATCATCCCGGTCATTTACGGTCCGTGTCAAAACATTCTGGATCTTGCTCTTAAGTACTGCTGTCAAACTGACAGCTGCACACCTCTTGTTCCCGGAGCCTCCACACCGTGCATCACCCTGATGAAAGGAGATGTGTGGAGTATCAACAGCTACTAAACTTAAAGGAACTTCATCCGGATGAAATGTTGTCAGAGATTTTGCAGCAACCTTTGTAGGCGTTCTTCTAGTCGTTCTTTCAGAGTTTTTTGCAGTCCTTACTTGAGGGTTTTGTACAGAGTTTTCAGAGTTTTTTTCTGAGGTTTCAGAAAGTATTTGTCTTTATTTTTGAGAGGAGGGTGGCTGACATCTAAATGAGCACGTTCTGCCCATTGTTTCTTTGCTGCCTTGGGTTTCTATGAGATATCTGGACGGAAACCCCAAAACACAAAAATAATATAAATATTTCAAAACACATACACAAAATGTTTTACTTTTGGGACACAATAAAACAGACATGATTCAGACTCGTTGCTCTGGAGTTGCAATCGAACTCCATGTGTGAGGACACAAACATCGAATATGTTTTGGACTGTTTTCAACTCCTTCAGTTTGCGTGTTACGACTGGCGAGAATGCTGCAAAATTAGGAGGGACACAGGGTAAGATGTGAACGGAATGAGTTTATTTACAAAAAGGGCAAAAGAGATAAACATTTCAAACGAAAAGCAGCGCAGACTTCAAGCACTTAAGACAATATACACAAACACACACACCCAGTTTGCAACCACTACAGGCTGATGGAGTCTATACCACACACCTCGTACTATGTAAATGGGTACCGAGAGCCACAATTTGCACATATATCACAAATAAGATGATGAGGTCACAAAGCGCTCGCTCCACAAACTCACATCGCTCCACCACCCGACCGGAAGTTGTAGAACGTTGGCGTATGTGAGAACGGTGTGAGACGGTGTGTGTTCTGCAACTTCGGGTAGATTTTCATCGCTTTTTCACTAATTCCTGCTCCAAATGTAGATCGATATGGATCAAACTTGAACCACAAGATGTCCGACATCTCACGAGATCTCAACCGTGTCCATGGGTTCAGTGATTGTCGTGGTCCAGACCCTTTTAGCCCAAAAAATGCTGCGGGCTGGACCCCTAATAAATACATCTGACTTGTATTATGTAATTGCGAACATATTTTGTTACAAGTAATTATAATTCAGACAGTTTGTATACATTGATATCTCTGGATATCTTTGATATACATTGATATCTCTGGAATTCTGACAGTGATGTGGGTGTGTTTTTATGTATATAAATAATGTAAATGAATGATTAAATGTAAATTATGTAAATAATGACTTTTTATTTTGTAGAACTTACTAGCGTGCCAGTTGTCCTCAGAAATGAACATATTTATGACGTTTAATATGCTGCATGTTTCTTAATCCAACTGTATTCTGGAAATACTTAAGCTGTTTATCTTTAGCTATTATGACCCAGTTGTTGACCACTTATCATTTGCGCATGCGCCTTTGTAAGTAATAATAATAATAATAATAAGTAAATGTTAATTTTAATTAGTACTTCATTGTATTTTTTTCAGTTAAGAATCTACAATTGGAAAATTGAGTTTAATAGATAACTTGTCTATATTGTAATGTAGACAACATTGATGGAACTTTAACATTAATTTGGCATTAGAATTATTATGGAAGAATTTGTCAATACTTAACACTTTCTTCCTTTTAATTTAAGTCTGCAACGTTTGGCTGTAGGAAACTGTTTATACCTGAGGTTTCTTTAAAACAACCGTTGATCTTTGACTCTAAATCAAACTGTCATTGTTACAACTCACCTGCGTGTGGAAGTAACTGCAGAGTCTCAGTGACGGTCGGTGACCTTTGGTCTTGTTTGCGTCAATTATGACGTATTTATGCAGGTTTACCTATGTATGGAGATTTAAGGTAGTCAAACTTTCGTGATTTTAGTGGTGTCTTCTTTCCTTTGATTAAATTTTCAATAAGTTATCTTTTCATGGAATACGAACAACATTGTGGTAATTCTATGAGTAATAACCATATCACGGCTTCTATTTTTCCGATGCCTCGCTGGATCTTGAACGCATCACTTACTTGCAAAGTCAGGTTGGACTCAACTCGACGTGGTCAAGTTTTTGTGGATTCATGTTTTTTTGTGTTTTTTCATGAATCTGGCAAAGTAACGGGGATCAAAGAGATAAAATATCAATCCAACAGATCCACAGACATCTACCAGGTAAGAAGGCACATTAACACATACACAGACGCCTAGTTTGTAAACTCCAACCACTACAGAGTGACAGTCTACAATGCGCACTGGACAGAACTCGGATGTACATTCTGAACCACAACCTGCACATTTATAGAAAATAGTACAATGACGTCATAAAGCGTCTTACTCTAAATTTCATCTCGTTCCATTTGTTTCAGAATATTGGTGTATCAGTGACACGAGATCCGTCCCGCTACTGCGGGTCAAATTTGGGATGGTTTTCACAAATTTCTGCTCCGTATGTGGATGGATTTGGATGGAAGTTGAATCACGGGATGTTTGTGACATACCGGTTCAAACAAGAGTTCAACAGTGTTCGTAGCTTCTGTCATTGTTGTGTTCAAGATAGTTTGAGCACTGTTGTAGATACTTTGGTGTGTCGGTGAGTCACGATCACGTCTGTGATTTGGGTCAAATTTGGTCGGATTTTCACATTCCTGCTCTACATGTGGATCGATTTTGGATGAAAGCTGAACCACAAGATGTTTGTGACGTTTGAACGAGATGCCAACCGTGTTCGTAAATTCTGCCGTCCTTCAATAGTTTTAATAAGGCACCTTAAACTAAAAAATAAAGTATGTTCAGCCTTGAAATGTTAACTTTTGCCAACTATATCACATTTCTAAACCACCAAAGTTGTTTTTTTCAAGGTTTTATGTGGTGCTCTTAATATGGAACAGTGGAACAATTTTCTTTCCCGATCTTTTTTTCCAATTTTTTTGATCGCAAAACCCTGTGAACTCTGTAGAATTAAGACACCATGTTTTGTAGCCTGAAGTAAAAATAAAATTGGTCAGTTGGTCAAAACCAAATCATATAGTCTTTACAAAAATGGTGTTCATTTAAACGAGTCAACTTAGGTTAGAATAGAAAAAAGTTAGGGAAATAATTAGTGCAGCCAAAAAGATAAATATTTTTATACATATATTTTAATATATTTTTTACAGTGTATCGGTAACTGTGGCAACATTTTGGGGGTGGGTAATAAGATGAACATGATAAATATGATCTAAAAAATACATTTCAGCATTTTTTTTCTAAATTTGTTCTTTAAGATTCCTGAATGGAGCAAAGCTTCAAACTGCCATGGTCACTAGTTTACAGAAAAAAAGAGGATTCTTTCAAGTAAAAGTCAATGTGAACACATTACATAGATGTATATTTATTGTTGGTAGGTTGTTTGGATTGGTTATTGGTTGTCTGGCTGGATGGCAGATTGGTTGGATGATTGGTTGGTTGGTTGATAGATTTGTAGATTTGTGTTGGTTGGTTGGTTGGTTGATAGATTTGTAGATTTGTGTTGGTTGGTTGGTTGTTAGATTTATAGATATGTGTTGGTTGGTTGGTTGGTTGGTTGATAGATTTGTAGATTTGTGTTGGTTGGCTGGTTGGTTGGTTGGCTGGTTATTTGGTAGGTTGGTTGGATGGCTGGTTGGTTGGTTGGTTGGTTGGATGGAAGATTGGATGATTTGTTAATTGGTTGGTTGGTTGTTTGAAGGATTGAATGATCGGTTGATTGGTAAATTGGTTGGTTGGTTGGTTGGTTGGATGGAAGATTGGATGATTGGTTGAGTGGTAAGTTGGTTGGTTGGGTTGGTTGGTTGGTTGTTTGCTTATTTGGAAGATTGGATGATTGGTTGGTTGGATGGTTGGTTGGCTGTTGGTTGGATGGTTGATTGGTAGGTGGGTTGGATTAATGGTTAGTAAGTTGATCAAGTCGAGTCAAGAGCACATTTCATAAGAGGGCAACACAATGTGCTTTACAAAGAAAAACAAAAAAAGAAGAAAGAGAGAACATAGTTGTGAGCCGGACATTACAAAAGAATGCCCCTGAAACAACAGCAACAACAAAAGCAACAACAAAGACAACAAAAACAGCAACAAAAGCGACTCCAACCACAGTGGCAGCAACAGAAAACAACAACAGCGGCAACAACAGCCACAGAAACAGCAACAACAACACCAGCAGCAACGTACACGCAAAGACGTCACCAGAACCGCAAGTGGTAGTTCTCACCTGAACTGGAAAGGTCACTCAGGTTAGAGATGGTTAAGTCCAGGTATAAGGTTACGTTAAGTTGAGGTATAACGTAAGCGAGAGTTAAGTTTAGGTATAAGGTTAGCAGCAGCAACGACAACACCAGTTAAGGTACAAGGTTAGCGGGACCAGCAACAGCACCAGCAGCAGCAGCAGCAACGACAACACCAGCAGCAGACAACAGCAGCAACAAAATCAGCAACAGCAACAGCGCACAAGCGAAGACGTCACCGGGACCGTAAGTGGTAGCTCTCACCGAAATCGGAAATCTCCTCATCTGTATTGAGGCAACAGTGTGTACCATCTCATCTCAACGAAGTAAAGCACAGCAAAGACGTCACCGGAACCGGAAGTGGTTGCCCTCACCGGAATCGGAAATTTCAACTGTGTGCACCATCTCATCTTAATCCAGTCACGGTCCTTGAATTAGCATTCCTAAATCAAATTTCCAAACAGACTACGGGAGGTCGGTAGGTTGGTTGATTTGTAGGTAGGTTGGATGGTTGGATGATTTGTAGGTAGGTTGGATGGTTGGATGATTTGTAGGTAGGTTGGATGGTTGGATGATTTGTAGGTAGGTTGGATGGTTGAATGGTTGATTGATTGATTGATCGGTAGGTACGGTGAGTAGTAGGTATAGTTTGGATTGTTGGTTGGATTGTTTGGTTAGATTATTGGTTGGTTGATGGATGATTGGTTGATGGTGCACTGATTTGCAGGAGAATAACATCCAGTTTTACCCACAGACAGATTGCCTTATCATCATACACTCATCCACGTGTCCACACTGTCTCATCCGTCGTTTAAATAATGTTTGGAAAGGTGGCAATGAGGCGGTGGGCACTGGGTCAGAGAGGCGAGCCTACAGATGAGGAGGAGAAAGTAATTTAGCAAGAACAAATTCAAATAATGGATCTGAGAGAGAGAGAGAGAGAGGGGGGGGGGGGGGAGAGAGAGAGAGATGGAGCTTTCAAGGGAATGAGATGGAAAATGGAGGAAAATCATGAGGACTGCACTGCACTGTTCTTTATTTTTTATTTCATCATGCTTTTTTTATTCCTATTATTATTATTATTATTCTTATTATTACTAATAATAATCATCATCATTTATTTAGTCAATTCAATTAATTTATGTTGTCATTACATGTGATGTGTAATGTCATATTATATACATGTATTGTCAAGCTTCAGCAATGATGTTCTTGTCATAACCCCCCCCCACCCCCCAACACTGCGTAAAAGGCTAATTTGGTGCTAATAGGAGAAGGTCTGGTTTTATAAGCTGCTGCACTCGACCACTAGAACTTTACAGCACCACGCTTTGGGCTTTAAGTGTGTGTGTGTGTGTGTGTGTGTGTGTGTGTGTGTGTGTGTTTAAGGGAGGGTGAATTTGTACTGTGGCTCAGGGTGGAGTCAGGCTCGCTACATAACCAACCTCTTCATCTCTCCGGCTAAAAACTAAAACCTTAATTTCGGTGACTAAATCTAAACCGGACACATTGTGAATCAGCTGTGGGGGCTCAATTTAACACACAAAAAAAGATCACCAAACATCGGTCGAATTGCATTTTTTATATTAAGCAATAATCACACACAGTTTTTGAAACGTATTGTAGAACAAATGAGTTAGTTGTAAAACAAAACTTATTCAAATGTTTTCTCAATACATTTTAAAATTATTACCATTATTGTTGCAGTCTTTAAAAAAATTCTATGTTTAGATAGATGGAGGGTAATATACAATATACATGCTGATAAAGAATACAAAATACAATTAACCTAACAAGTAACAAAAAACTCTAAAAATCAGAAATATGGGAATATACCACACACCTGTGGATTAACAATATTTTATACAATAAACCTTAAAACTAACAATAAATAAATAAAAATGACGATGATACAAGCATGCAGGTCAAAGTTCGCTGCAAAGTGACTATCTCATCACACTCTGCTCTGATGAAAGATTTGGGAAATGTTCTGCCTCGAAACAACATTATGCATGAGATGTCTTACATCATTGGTCTGTGTTATCACCCCGAGCCTCCATCCCAAGAATTTACGACAATTTACAGGAGGCTGATGGCTCGGTATCATATCAGTGTGTAAGGTTTGGTTACAAGGACGCGCTTTGTTGTGTTTTCTGGCCCTGAAAGGCCAAATTACTATGACTGTGTCTTCCTAATTTACTGGACAGTTCACACTGAGCGAGGTCAAAGATTTTCCTCAATATCCTGTGCGATTCTGCATTTAGAAGATTGTCCCTTATCACCCACAGATGAGCTCCAAAAAGGGGTCAAAAAATGCGCCACAATCTTCTCCTCCATATAGCACAGCATAATTCTGCGTGGGGGTCATTTTGGTCCTCATCACCCATAGATGAAGTCAAAACTCCCAAAAGAGGGTAAACATTTCCAATTCTCCAAATTTTCCTCAAGAGTTACAGCATAAAACAACATTTCTATGTATATAACGAGACTATTTGTGACCTCCCCAACGATGAAGACAAAAATTCCAAAATGGTCAAAAATCCCCCAAATGGTTTCATCAATATGCAGTACAGTACCACATGTATAAATATGCAAGGAGGCTATTTTTGACCTTATCACCCGTAGTTCCAATTATATATTGTACCAAAGCACCAAAACCCATCTCCTGAAAACCACAACATTTATCGATTTGGGCAAAAACACAACATTCAATATTGCAACTCTCCGTGAAATCACTCAACCTGGAATGATTAATTCATTCCGAACAGTCTAAACTTTATGAATTTCATGAATCTGTTCTGATGATCACGGCTCAGAGTGAGTTGTACAACATTTCCTTCCGCATTCCTCTTGTCTCCCAGAATCATGGGTAGATAAATGAAATTATTGAGCTTCCCCAAGAGCATATTGGGAAATGGATCCAGGGAAAAGTGGAGTCATGTGAGGAGTGACACGAAATGTTCCACGCTGATTCTATAATTTGGAGACGAAGGAAGCGAGGAATCGAATAAGAAAGACAGTGAGAGACAGAGTGAGAGAGAGAGCGAGAGAGAGAGAGAGAGAGAGAGCGAGAGAGAAAGAGCATTAAGGGATTGCATGAAAGAGAAGACATATTAAAAGATGAATAAATGATAATTCACATCCCTCCACAGGCCTCTTCTCTCCACGCCGCACATGATTTTTGCCGTCTGTCATATTGGCCTTAAAAGACATAGTCGGAAAAAATAAAGTGATTCTCAACCCTTTTCACATCAAGAACTTTTCACTTTGATACGCCTTAGCTCGATTCGATCATTACAACGTTAGATATGATATAGTGTCTATACTCTAGAGATTATTATTATTATTACGTCTTGTAAATAATATATGTTATAACAGCGAAGTTGAACTATCAATCATTTCACTTCATGGGGACCCCCTGGAACCTCTCCCGGAGCCCCTGTTTCGAACCATTGCACTAAAGCATCACGTACAGCTAGTACAGTACAGTGTATGAATGTGAATTTTGGATTTGTTCCAATCAAATCGTATCGTTCGATTTTCCAAAATCCCAAACGACATCCAAAAAATCTAAAAACGTGAGTCACCTGGAAAATGTTCAGCATTAATATGTAAAATGTGGGTAAAATGAAATGTAACATTTATTTATATTTCTATGTATGGTATTTTAAGAGCCACCTAGTCATTTATTTATTTTTATATGAAAAGTGTGTGTGTGTGTGTGTGTGTGTGTGTGTGTGCGTGTGTGTGTTTGTGTGTGTGTGTGTGTGTGTGTGTGTGTGTGTCTACCTACTTGCTCTCCCATCTCGTTGCAAACATTCCTGGGAATCTCCTTCTTCACTTCTCCACTTTCATCTGGGGATGAAGCTCCTCCATCTCCAGCTATCTTCATCTTCATCTTCTTCGTCTGGTGTTGTGGATTTTAATCTCCCAGAAAAATGATCCGGGACACACTCCCTCACAAATCACACTCCCTCGAATGTGACGACTCGGTTTCACAACAATTTTGGCAAACAGGTCCGTACTAGCCCCTGTGTGTGTGTGTGTGTGTGTGTGTGTGTGTGTGTGTGTGTGTGTGTGTGTGTGTGTGTGTTTGGCAATGCAAGTTGGAGGAGGGGTGTGTGTGCATTCTTGAATGTGCTTTCATTTTTGTGTGTGTGTGTGTGTGTGTGTGTGTGTGTGTGTTTGTGTCTGTGTGTGTGTGTGTTTGTGTCTGTGTGTGTGTGTGTGTGTGTCTAAGGCAGGTAATTTGTGTGTTTTGTGCAGAAAGTCCCGTCTTTGATGTCTGGCCTCAGTGTGGTCTCAGCTCTGGTGACAGATACATTTGTGGCCTAATTCTGGCTTCACAACTGGGAAAATAAACAAAGAGCACATCATTCACTTGCTCTTTGTGCCGAAGCTTCGGGGGAAACAGTGTTTTCTATGACTCTCTACGTTTCATGAAAATGTCCACCAAGCTGTTCATTTCTCGCAAGCTCTTGTGACCAAAGAAAACAATCGTTCAAAGGCACTTTGTGGGATTCAAACGCTCAGAGAGATCCAACAACAGCCGTGTTTTAGGCCTGGATTCAATTAACAGACAATATTATTTTTGTCTCACTTAAAATCCCAGATGGAAGGTTGAATAAACCGTCCCCCAAAGAAATTATCCGCAAAATTGTGGTCGTAAAAGTGAATATTTTATAGCTCTCCGAGTTAAAATCACATTGGTGAACACATTACATGCCAACTGGAATATGGACACACACTCTATGGTTTGCTTGATGATACATCATTCAAAACGGCCCCGGCCTAAAAATACGGACCAATGAATCATTTATGGGGTGGACTATCAAGCGTGTTCTTTCGGTGTAGCCCTGCACCGGAGGATTCAAAACCTCAGAAAATTGCCTGGGCTACAAGTGTGGCAATAGTGAGCAAAAGTCATGACAGGCGTTACAGAAAAAATATTTCTCCAGCCGGCCCCAAAAAACTTTGTAACGGGCTCCTTCTCCCCACGCGACCCTTCTTATGTGATTATGTAAGTTATTACTGTGGCTAGACCTACATCTCACGAAGATGAGATGTTCCAAGGTGTCGCTCGCATAAACTGCAGCCCTCCCAAATCAGTCTCTGACGGGGTGGGGTGGTAGGGTGGGGTATTCCGTTGCCTTTTAACCCAAAGCAGCACGGTACAGTACGCCTCGCTATCTAACCCCGAAGGAGTCTGGGAGGAGTGATCTGAAGGTAGGATGGAAGGCATCCCGACGACTTGGAATTAGGATTTTTGTGACGATCACGACTGACCCATCGATGGCCTACAGTATTGCTTCGCTCCTTTATGTGGCCGCTTTGGCATATTTGGCCGTGGGGGAAAAACAAAACAAGGGGGGCTCATAGGTTCTGGAAAGGTATGGACCGGTGGTGGAAAAGCATCAAAAGGCAAAAACACCTGAAACGTCTCCAATCACGTGCGTAGGTGTATGACCAGTATGTAAACACACAGCCAGCCCAGTGGTTATAATGTATGGAACCTGTAGCACCGTGGGGTTCTTTTACAAGGAGCATTTACCAAATGGCGTGTTGTAAAGAAGCTAGTTTGGTAGCCCAGCGCTCTTCGCTGTGAACCTCGGCGCGAAAATAAATGGAAGCGGCGCAACATGGAGCCTTTTCCAACCCTTTCCAGGCGTCATTGAAACGCGGCGCCGTTGTTTTTGCAGGTGCCCGCAGGAGCACACGCCTCTCGTACTGTAAAAATATATATATATATTGTGCCGCCGTCAGTGGAAAAAGACAGTGAAGTCACGCGTCCCGACCTCAGAATGAATTAGAGGAGGGGAAAGACGGAGAGGAGTTGGGGGGGTGGGGGTTGGAGCAGTACAAATGGAGAGTCAGAGAAGTGGAAGGGAACCAACTGCGGTGCCCGCACCAATGTTTTTCTTTGACCCATTCATCTCTCGCTGGCTCCCCCTACAAAAAAACAGAGGCTGTGAGGGAAGGGAAGGGGGTTGAAATCACACAGTCTGAGCTTCCCACTATCTCCCCCCCGTTAACACCGCGAAAATTCCACCGTCCCATTTATGCATGCCAGCTTCTGTCCCAACGCTCTAGCACAACGGCATGCGATGACGGCGAGATAGAGCGATGATAAAATACAAAGACTCTTTCCTCAGGGTTATGCACGGCTTCGTTCTACGTTCGCAGTGCGAACCGTTGCCTTGAGCGGGTGGATGTAACGTAGCACGGATCCACGTGTTATACAACTGGTTAGAATGGACCCGCGTGGGCGTTCCAGTGGAGGACGAAGCCTCTCAATCAGCGTGCGATAGTATGACCGTAGGGGTTATACTTTGATCGCTCTAAACGCCTTACACCATGGAATGTATTTGTTCAAAGATTTGTCTCTGGGACCCAAATCTTAGAAGGGGTGGGAGTTAGGGAAGAAGTTACGGAGGTAAGGGCTGAGGGCTAAACCTAACCTAACCCTAACCCCCATCCTTGGAGAATGGGGATTAGGGTTGGATTAGGGTTAGGGTACCAACACTGCCCTGTTAGTAACCAGCCCTTATACTAACCTAACCCTAACATGACATAACCCTAACCCTAACATGACATAACCCTAACCCTAACATGACATAACCCTAACCCTAACATGACATAGCCCTTACCCTAACCCTAGTCATTATTGTTGGTGCTGGCGTCTTGTAAATTAAATAACACTGAAGTTGAACTATTAATCATTTTGCTGGGGACCCCCTAGAACCTCTTGAGGGGCCCCCTGGGTGTCGACGCAGCCGATGTTGAGAACCACTGACTATCCAGAGTACACACACTATGTGTACTTTACATTGCATAATGCATGACAGCAATTATTATTTTTTGTTTTGTTCAACATACGCCTCAGTTCAAAGGCAGAAACCACGCGGCGTTGGTATTCCCACTCGATAACGAACAAGCGTTGATGGTTTGGCCCACGGCAGGAGCTCCAAAACATCCAGAGAAGTACGGTGTAGAAGGGGATGGGGGGCAGATGGCGAGATGGAGGAAGAGCTCGAGGGAGGAAGAGGAGAGCGGGGGGGGAGGAAGAGGAGCGCGAGGGGAGGGGGGAGGAGAGCGAGGGAGGGGGGAAGAGGAGAGCGAGGGAGGGAAAGAGGGGCGATTGGAGGTGGATGCCGTGGAGCTCCTTTTGTCGAGATAGCTGAGGCAGGAGGGACAGCCTCACAACTCTGTACGTCCTGAGATTTTAGGGGGTGGGCGCTGCAGGCCGCTTTCTCACCAGCAACAACAGACACACACCAGAAGACACACACACACGCACACACACACACACACACACACACGCATGTACACACATTTATTACACTAATTACACACAGTCATATAGACACATTAAATGCAGAAACACATACACAATAACACTGCACGCGCACGCGTACACACACACTTTTCATATAAAAAACAAATGAATAACTTCAAAATCCACAAATAGGACAAACACGCACCACACACAATACATACTGACACACTCGTACACACCCACATGCTCACTACAAACACACACACGCACCCAAACTCGTAGACACACACACTACAGAAGCCACATTCACACAACTCTCCCACTCCCACACACAGCAACTTGCGCATACACACACATATGTACTGTATAATGAAAATGTACAATCCATACTAGCATATGCGTTTGCACACAGCACACGGCACACATTCATACTGTACTTACATACACATGAAAGCCCACACAAAACCCGCACACACACACACACAGATGAACACATTTATGCATGTAAACATACACACACGCACGGACGCACACACGCACGCACGCACACACACACACACACACACACACACACACACACACACACACACAAATTAACACATTTTTGCACATAAAAATACACACACACATTTATGTACAAACTAACAGATGCACACACACCACATACACACAAAGCAACATGCACATAAACACACATGTGCAAACACACAAAAATGCACTATACATGCAAGTGATGCAAATAAACACACACACACACACACACAAACACACCCACACACAATCCCAGTCCTGTTGCCACGGGCTTCAAAGTGCAGCAGCTAACAGGATGGGCCCATCATGCCTACTTAAATTGAGACATGATCCATAACCTGATCACAGCAGACAGGGGGAATGAGGGAGGGAGAGAGAGAGAGAGAGAGAGAGAGAGAGAGAGAGAGGAAGGATGGAGCGAGAGAGAGAGCGAGAGAGGAAGGATGGAGCGAGAGAGAGAGCGAGAGAGGAAGGGTGGAGTGTGTCTTGGGTGTGACGTGGGAGTCTTTTGAAGAGGACACGGGTGCTGCTCAACACAGGCGACTTCAAAGGGTCTAAATTAAAAAAAATTCACCTCCATCCATCCCTCTCTCCCTCCCTCCACCTCCTTTTCTGTCCATGTGGCGGAGTCTCCCTCTCTCACCCCTTGCTCGCTCACTCACTCTCTCCTTTCCGCCCCTCTTTCGTCCCTCTCTCCCTCCCTTTTTCTCTCTGCCCTCCCGCTCTCCCTCCATCCCTTCATCATAAACTTCCTTTTTTGTTCGCTTGACGGATTCTCCCCCTCTCTCTCTCCCTCTTGCCTCGCCTCTTTTTCTCCATCTCACCTCCATCCCTCTCCTCTCTCCCTCTCTCACTTCCTCTCTGCCCCCCTCCCTCCTTTCCTCCCTCCCAACACCTCCGTTAGTGTGCAAGTGACACATTCTCCCTCTCTCGCCCTCGCCGTCCCCCTCTCCCCCTCTCCCTCCTCCCTCGCTCCCTCCCTCCATCCATCCCTCCATCCATACCTCCACCTCCTTTTCTGTCCATTTGACAGATTCTCTCTCACTCTCTCTCGCTCTGTTAAACACCTAGAAAAAATAGGTAGGAGGGTGTGGATTGAACAGCTATTGTCTTTTCTCTTTCTTCTCCCTCTCAACTCTCTCCCTCTCTCTCCCCCTCTCTCCCTCTCTCTCTCTCTCTCTCTCTCCTTTTGTTGTTGCTCAGGTCCAATCAGTGGCTTTGTCATGGTCTGAATGGCCGTGTCAGAGACAGATGAGAAACAGGAAACCCACGCCACAGCGGCAGAGAGTAGCGGGTGGTTTTAATCCCAAAAAACTAAAAGGAAGGAAAAAAGCGAATGATTGGGAAATGTTGAAGAATGTTGAGTCGAGTTCATATTAAAATTAATAATACGATGGGGTTAGTAGAAGTCGGTCTCACTGTGGACTCTACTTCACTTTTACTGCAAATGGAAAACTAGACAAACCTTCCAGTTATTTTGATAGATAGACGTGCGGAAGTCTCTACCCACGGGTACGGGTTTCGGGAGGGAGATGGAGTCTTTCCGCCAGTGGGGCGCCAGCATGCCGTGCGTCTTTATTAATTATTGGAAACAGAAAGGCCCGCTGACCGAAACGGGAACATTAAACTGCACCGAAAACAATCTGCGTCAGGGTCCGTGGGGCTGGCGGTCTGGTCCGCAGGCTCTCAGCGTCCTGCACCAGGCAATCCCCGCCGCAAAACAAAAGGAAGCTCACCCGCACTTACCCATGCCCCCTTGTCTGCTACAGATAGAGGAAGAATCTTTCATCATCACACAGCATGCCACAACAACACATGCTTTGGATGGTGAAATGGGTTTCCATCCTGGCTTACCCTTCCCCTGGGGGGTGGCAGCATTCAACAATGTGCCTGGCGACCTGGTTCCATACGTTCATCGCTGGCCAGACAATGATGGTGTGCAGTCCTTACTGAAGTCACATGGAGGAAACCCCATGTGAGCACGGGGAGAACATGCATACTCCACACAGAAAGGCCCCTCATTGGTAGATAACCTGCCGGAGCACAGTGCCAACAGAGCCCCAGACGGGAATCGAACCCAGGACCCTCTTACTGTGAGGCAGCAGTGAAATGCACTGTGCCACTGTGCCCACTTCTTCGTTCTTCTTCTTCTTCTTCTAGACATACAGACAGACAGATAGATAGATAGATAGATAGATAGATAGATAGATAGATAGATAGATAGATAGATAGATAGATAGATAGATAGATAGATATTAAGGCTGTCAAAGTTAATGCATTAATGGATGACATTAATTAAAAGGGAAAGTGTGTTAATCTTTTTTAAATAGCTTTAATCTAAGTGGCTCTCCTCCATCGCCCCGCCTCCTCCTCCACCACCACTTTTGATGGAAGCCTCCATCTAAAAATTAATTTTCCCAACTGTTGTAGGCTGTTTTCATTTTCGATCCTACACTCAACGCATCAGCCCTCATCAATCACATGTGATGCACTAACAGGAGCTGAACCATGTCGTACTGCCTTCAAACTGTATAAGACATGGAATAACGCGATAAATAAGAACAACCCGATACCCTTCTCAGCTTCTTTAACGGTGGCAAAGGCGACACTTCGGATAAAATAGAACAAAATATTTCACGACAATTTCTGAGGAAGGTGGCGCTGGGTTTTTGAGGATGACATACTGAAGAAATATATATATATATATATATATATATATGTATATGTATATATATTTTTTTCTTTTATGAAATTGGAGTCTGATGCTAATGTCCAAAACTCACAGCAGTTTCATGGTGGTTGCTTCCTGCCTTTGCGGTCGCATTTTGGACATGCAACTCAGCAGCCAGTTCCGTACCAATTAGCAGAAATGCAGCAGTTGCATCAAAGCAGATATCCACTTAAAACGAGCTTAAAAGGGAATCGGCTCCCGTTAAGCATGATGGCTGAAAGATGGCAGTCCAAATCGACCAAAATTGAAACAGCATTGTTTCCAGTCATTTAAGCAGCATTGAGGCTGTGTATGGGGGGTCCCGGCCCCTTATGAAACATACCCCCACACACACGCTACTTAATTTGAAGCATAAACCCCCGTTCCATTCCTTTCACAAGACTATGGCACAAAGAAAAGCATGCATAATGCATTAGTAGGTGCATGATACAATCATATAAATTAGGAAGCTTTCTTGCATCCCCTTTGGCCTGTCAACAAGGTTAGGTTAGACTCTATGTCAATATGAATTTGAAGTGGTGATCCATCAGATTATTTAATTAGTCCCATATTTGATACTTTATTGAGCTCAGACTCAGAAAGAAACTGCCATTCGATGTATTTTCATGTGGTTCCTCTATATGCTGTTTTAACATTGTTGGTTGTGTGGTCTGTCGCCTTTCCCGGCAAGAATGCAAAGTTCGGGCACGCAGCTGTGGTAAATCAAGCTCTTGGGATCAAGAAAAGAAGAAGAACAAGAAGAAGAACAAGAACAAGAAGAACAAGAAGAAGACGAGGGTACTTTCAGTGTAATCCAGCCAACACGATCTCATGGATTACCACATTGATTTTGCAAATGTCCACATGCCAGCATCCATGCCAGGCTACAGTACACCATAGCAGGCTGAAAACACCACAAATTAGATGCCAGTGGTAAATAATAAGGAAGGGAAGGAAAAAACATATTCCCGGAGGCACAACGCTGGTGTCCATGTGACTTTCTGTGGCTTCAGACCCAATTAGTTTATAATGGTTCTAAGCGTTCCCATCACAGGGACCCTAATCAGAAACACAACTTCCATTTTCCCTTAAGGAAGCTCCAATGAGGCATCAGTGCTCATCGCATGAAACAGCCGTTCCTATCGGGTTTCCGTGGAAATCCGTGAAAGATGAGGAAGCTATAGTGAGAACAAATGAGTGTGAGGGTGTTACTGGAGGGAAATGATTTCCAAATCCTATCAAGGTGGCACATTGCAATTCATTATCAGTCTGCATTTAATCAAGGAGCGCGGCGATTAAGTGGCAAATTGAGTTGCTTGTCATTTCTTCAAATTGAGTTTGTTGTGCGCCAGCGGAAGGTTGGGTAACTCATTTCCAGGCAGGGTTTTGAAGCATATGCTTTCATTCTAACAACGCAGACAGTCTTGGCCCGACCTAGAGCGAGGATTTCTTTAGCCACTAATGATACATATATCTGTTGAAAGATTCTCTAAACAAATCTTCAATGGCAGTCTATAGTTGGACTTCTGGTTTGGATTAAATGTGCTTATACTGTTACAAACCAAAGTCTCAACATGGTTAGAAAATCCCCATTGGACCATCCGAACGCCATTAACCTACCAACCAGCGCACGCTTCCCTGAGAAAAGACTCCATTGAAGCTCAAGACCTCAGTATCAATATGACCGTGCCATTCCAAACTCATATGCAGACACCATAAAATGTGCTTATGGCGATGGAGGTCTGGGGATCCCTATGATGTGGTGATGTGATTCCTCAGCAATATTTGAACATGATTTACCTCCGCGCCTCATATTTCTGCCCACTTATAAGCACCGGAGCCCAGAGGAGCTTGGCTGCACTCACCTCCCCCCACTGGGACCAATTATTCTGGTACCAGTTCATTTCGCTAGTGGAGGAAAGACTGACCCTGTTCTGCGGCGATCTGTTTCTCCCCGCTTTAGCCTGTCAAACCCTAAATCCGATAAAAAATAGCCCCCCCCCGCCACTCCCCCCTCGAACAAATGATCGCCCCCCCTTTCGATCTGCCTCGGACCATCAATCCAGTTAGGACAGAAGGACTGGGAGGCAGAATCGGGATTTAGGCTGACTGGGCGGCGAAGTGTCTGGTCTCAATGAAGCCCGTTTATGTCCAATGGATGTTTCCCACAGTGGTATTGCTGCATCTGTTTGCAGATGACACAAGTGTTCATCATTCCAAAAACAATGGCTTTCTGTATTCATAAACCCAGCTCGACTCTCAAGCGAGAAAACTATCAATCAGGAACCGATAGTGTCACGTTGGCCCCGTCATCTGCACCGATAAAAGTTGAGAACACATGCACTGCATGGGCCGTCCATAATAGCTCCTGTAATTTATCACAGATTTAACTTGGCTGTTCACTGTTACTGCCCAAACACCTAATAACTCTTCTTGGAACTCTTAAAACGGCACACAGTGGACTCCTTTAAGCATTACACAAACAGATATATAAGCCATTCGATTAATTTATTAGTTTATTTTTAAATAAATATACATTAAATACATATATATTAAGTTGTATTGATAAATGAATAAATAAATAGTAAATCAAATAAATAAATATAGCAATTCAATAAGTAATACAGCCTTTGATTCAAAGGCGAAGAACAAAATAAAGATGCAGAGTTTATTTTGGTTGTGGCCTGTTGAGTCTTGCTGATGCCTTCGGCGCTGCTGTGGAGTTCTGTAGTGATTATTGGGAAGGTCCTTCAGCCGGAAGGGGCCAGAGCTCATGCCCCGGCAACAGCAATCCTTTGCTTGGTCGCGTGTGCCCTTGAGCAATGTACTGCATCACAACTAGAGAAGGTTAGGACTCTGCGTCTGAGAGAGGATTCGTGTTGGATTTTGGTCTCACTATGGCAACTTCACTAATTTGCCATACTTCATAGTATACTGGTAGAATAGGGACACTGCAGGCCTTTTTCTATGTAAGTGAAGGGGAATTCCAAGTAGCCATTTTATTTGTTTCAGATCCAATTTTTAATAGATAATGATATCTACCAACTGCTGCTTTCTTTCACTTAAATCTTTTGCACTTACATATTTTAAGATATATGGACGATGTTTCCAGGTATCACCCCGTACACCTACTCTATCCTTGCAGTTTTTCCGACCCACAGATGCTGGTTGAAAGATTTTCAACAGACAGCCCTGCTCTCATACAGCCTATGATTACTTTATTCGCTCGTCTGATTCAAATATCTGCCGTTTGACCTCCAAGCATCACCTTCAGAATCAGTTGATTCTGGGGGTGATGGCAGCATCTTTGAATTGAGCATTGTCTTGAGTATTGTCCTTCAACGGTCATTGGTTTTGGGTCCAGTGGTGGTTGGGGTTGGGGACTTAAACCTCCACAGATTTGGACAATGCAGTCACACAACACACGCTATAAAAATCCTCGGTTGTTTACTGTAGCGCTGCCGTGCGTGGTTCGGGTCGATGCGGTGGTCGGTACGCGAGCCGTCCAGGCCCTGGCCGGCCGGGCCTCAGTCTCCATCCGTGATCCCTTATGAGCCCTGACAGCCTGTTTACCCTGGACGCCATTTCCTTGACATTTCTGCATGGTTTGGCGCTGACTAATGGCTGATGGCCGCTGCTTTATTGAATTAGCTCAGTGAGCGAGAGAGAGTGGTGGCAAGAGAGAGAAGGGTAGAGAGAGAGAGGGAGAAAGATGTATATTCCAACACGGGTTTTATTTCCTCAAAACATCCGCCCATATACTTCATCCTGCTCTGATGCTTATGTTGAGAGTGTCATAAATCTACCTTCTGGACATAAACACACACTGACCCCCTTCCTTCCAAAACCCAAACCCCAACACAAACACAAACTCTGCAGCAGCCATGCCGGGTTGTGTAAATTCCCCATTGGCATTCTGACACACACTAGATCTCCTCAGGGCCATAAAGGAAACCCAACGCAAAGGCAAGTTGACCAAGAGCGGAATAGATACACAGAGCAGTATATTTTAATGAAAACCGAGAAGAAGACAGCTAATTCTATTGGCTCCCGGCTTCACCTCCCCTCATATGGTTTCTATCCTGGTTTGGGGAGTGGGTTGGGGGTTGAGGAGGGTCTTGTACAAACCGCTGCCAGGCAAATATCACATAACGTATTGGAACATACTGACCTTATTCCATAGAAAGAAGGACGGAGGAAAAGTGGAGTCTTCACGTAAAACAACACAGAGGGAACCAGCGATGGCACCTCTGGCTGTCTGACCCTGCTATCCACCTTCCCTCCCCTCAGGTCGTACATTAGGAAAGACAAATGTGCACACGCAAGCCCTCATGCCTGCATGGGCAGCTGCCCCCCTCCTTTCCCGTCCTTCCTTTCTTCGGCCCACAAAGGCGACATCACAAGATAGCTTCCACACACATGCAGGTCTTTCAGGGCTATTTTTTCCCCCGTTCAGCATGAATGACCCCATTCTGACGAAACAGCTTGGAAAATCACACAGAAGCTATGCAGAAGACACCACAGCAAGAAGTCAAATCGATGAGACGGCTTTTCAGAACTTCTAATTTGCGCAGTGGGCGACTACGGGGGGACCTGAGGTTAATGTTTGAGGGGGGTGGTGATTTCAATTCTGTGGTCATTGTCATTTTCAGCACAGGGGTTAAAGAAAAGGCAGAGAATAATGGAATAGAACCTTCTTTCAGATGAGCTCGCCACCACCGTGGCGAGTGCTTCTTGATCAGAGCCGTGACCGCTGACAAGTGTCACGACATCCATTCATCTATTTGCCGCAACAAAGCATACGCTAAAACAGCCTGGTCCTCCTCTGCTGACTCTGGGTGATATGTACTAATATATACTAAGGGCTGAGAGGAACTTTGAACCACATCCTCCCTCTGGCAGGCTGCTTGCGTGAGCATCACTGGCAAACACAATCTAATTTTGCTCTGTGTCACCGGCCAAGATGTAGACCTAGCAATCCTGTGATGGATTAATCCCTGCGGCTACACTAATCTCTCTATGTAACAGGGTCAGATTAGGGCTCTAAAATGATATGGTGGGGCGCACATGACAACATAAAGATTATTCATTGGCACGCTGATAATCACATATGAAATGATCCCATATGCAAAAAAAACTAGACATAAGCAAAGGGAGAGAAGACCTTCTTTAGAATATCTCAGACAAAATCGGTGTTTTGCTCACATGAGTTTGTTCTCAGGTGCCCATGATGTTTGCCTTTCTGGAAAACCTTACAGAAAGATGCAAAGATGTAAATTGCAGAATCCAGACTCTAACCCATATAGGACTGTAGCCGCTAATCCATTGACATCAACTTCAACGTACTGTCTTTAACTGCAGTTTCTTCCACAATGCACCTCTCTTCTTTGATGAGCTTACACCTAAAAATAAAGCACTTAGATGTCACAGTAATTCTGCCTAACCATCGCAATCAGCAATTGCCCGATGGCATCTATCTTTTGGCAGGAGTAAAAGAAAGAGATAAACATGAACAGAGCATAACACCGGGACACCTCTGAAATTTCCCCCGAGCCGCCCGTTTGCCCAGCAACTGAAGAGGATTGATTCAGGTACAGGAACAGTATTGAGATAAGAAAAGATAACACTTTAGTCATCCCTGTGGGGAAATTCAGAATTTAACATTCATCATATGGCGCGATCTTACATTTTTATCTCAAAAGCAAGTTTTTTTGAACACTCAAAAACCTTTACAGAGGCTCTTAAGTCATATTCCACAAATGTTCTGTAACATGTACAGCAATAGCTGAGTGGTTCAAGCAGGACAACTCTCTACTGTTTTATTCTGTTGTTGTGAGTTATACATCTGCTATTGTGTACTACGCAAGTTCAGGGACAGTATGGTTGAATGGTCCTGTACATGGACAAAAGGGAAATCTCTATGTGAAGCTGGGATGATGCGGCGCAGTGTGAAATAGCAGCAGGGGCAGTTTCAATAGCATTGCTTACAGGTGAGTGAAGACTGTCGTAGTTGTTTATCCATGTCTTAGCTATGTCCAAAGTACTCTCTACACTTATGTCTATACTTTGTCATTTGACTTCATATAGATATTTGCTGCTACTGCTTCAGCAACTATCGGCTTCGATCTAACAATTCCTATGAGGAGCCCCTCATAGGAATGCTGTGCTGGAACCAGCTGCAGCAACCGATTTTGCTATTTTAATAAGCTCACTTGGGTGTGAGACACCAGGCCCTGTTTCACAAACTGATTTTGAACATTGATGGTAAACTGTCGTTCTTCTGTAGGTAGGCATTGCGTAACTACGCATCTATGTGGACGGGTCTTCCTTGCAAAATAGATCCTGTCCTCAATCGGACTTTGCCTGTGTAAAGAAAGGAAAATACTCTGACTCAGACCTTTCAGAGAACCAATAGTTTCCTGACTGACGGTACGCGGCGCACCAAGGAATCCCACAGACAACAATAGAGAAACCTTACTGCTAAGTTGCCCTTTAGTTTTTAATACAAGACGCCACAAGGAGATGGGTATTAGGCCACAATGTTTATTCAGTAGTGTTGTTTCAACTTATAGGTACAATACTGTCAGCTTTTGTAAGACTAAAAAAAAGTTACCATTACAGTCATCCGTGCTCACAGAATGCCAGTCAAGTCGTTTCCAACCCTCCGTCGTGTACACGCCCTCCTCCCGCTCGACCGGAGCGAGTACATTTCTAAATGGTAGGCACTTTGAAGGTTTAAAACATTTGTGAATATACATTTATAATATATATAATATATCTTTTCATATACTGATAAGCAATTGGACTCAATGGTCAGGTCTCTAATAGAGAGAAAAAAAGCTACAAACAGAAGAAGTAAAGATAGAAAGGACATAGTGTGGCCATACTGGTAGAGGTGGAGAGTGTGGGAGGTCGGTGGGGGCAGAAATACTTGAGTCTTTGGGTTTTTCTGCTGACGCAGTTCAGTACCGTAGTTCTTTACAACAAGAGAAGAGAGGAAAGAGAGGTGAGGTGGAGAGTTAAAAGTTCAATACCGACCCAGCGGTCAGTGGATGGGGAGGGTAGAGGGGGTGAAGAGGAGGAGAAAGGGGGGGGGGGGGGGGGACTGAATAACGAGCGGCCTCATGAGGGGGTCGTGCTGGACGTCTAGACGATGAAAGCGTTTATCTACTTCACATTTACTGTACAGCTCAACAAGGCAACTTCACAACGCACGTCCCCTCTCTCCGGAAAGCAAGTCCACGCAGAGCCGACGTACGTTAAAACCAGGGGAGGGGACCGAAGGTGACGAGTTTTCAGCGCGATCGTACCGTGTCGTACCTTTTTTTTTTTTTTTCCGCTTGGCGTCCCGAGATCCTTTTAGCGTCGTCATTTCTCAGCAGCCATTTTGTGCTTCTCTATCAACAATCAGAGTTTGTATTTGGTAAACAACAACAACAACAACAACAACAGCGTTGTCAACGGCGTCTCACCAACAAAACAGTAATTGGGACTGAGCAACATGTTTCAAGCAACACCACCAATCAGTAACATTACGTCGACAGCGACTCTCCCTCGAAATGCATCATTTCAATTGACCTCAAAGTTCATTCGCGTTCATTCTCACTTGTTATTTTGAGGGTCTTTTACACACCGTGTACAGCTATGTTAATTATTATTCCGTATATGGGAAGCTAATTGAAAGGTCTTCAAACCGGGAGCCCTCTCAAACCCGTGTATTCGCTGGGGGGTGTGTGTAGATTCCCGGGTGGTTGCAACGCGACCCGTCCTAGGACAAAAACCGGCCAAAACAACCCTACACCCCCAAAGCAAACAAAAAACATGTTTATTCTTCCAAACTGCTCCCCTATGCCACTGCACTTGTTGCAACGTGTAGATCATGGTGTTTTGGTATGTCTTCCCCCTTTGGATTCAGGACAAACCATCGTTTAACAGAAAATAAATCTCCTAAGGAGGGCACGCCCCAGGACACCCCTGGAAGGGTGGAGACCTCAGCCCTCTCTGACTTCCTCCCGCCCCCGGTTACGCCCTCGATAGCGCCGACCCCGAAGCCCAAACAAGTGCGCCAGAAGGTTTTAGGGCTACACAACGGAAAAGGGGGCCATCGCTAAGAGAATCAAAAAAACGGGTGCCGCAGTGGCTGAGCGATCGCTTTCTCTTATGCTGCCCTGAATAAAAAGCAAAATGGGAAGGGGGCTTGACTGGCCTGCCTGCGCTCCGATCTGATTCCAGAGAGGTGGAGGGGAGGTAAAAAAAAAAGCTCAAGAGAGGGAGAGAGACAAGAGTCAAAGAGGGAGGCTGGGGTCCAGGAAACTTCACCACCCACCACGGACCACCCAGGCCCGCACGGCTCACGGCAGTGGCGGAGAAGCAAAACGGTGGACGAAAAATCCGAAAAATCGAACGCTGTGAGAGAGAAATTAGGAGGAAAAAAAAAAAACTGTCCGCGAGATGTAAAGCAAAGTACGCGGGAGTGCTCGCAACGATTCTTCCCGCCCTGACGCATCGTAGCTTTTCAAGACCAATTCCTGGGTATGGAAATAATAACAACACAAGGGAGGGCAAAAAAAAAAAAAAAAAGGGAAATAATGTTTGTTCACAACCAACCGAGGGCTACATACTGTAATAACGCAGACAGATGAAGAGAAAACCTGAAGAAATTAAAGAAAAAACAAAAAACACAAAACATAAAAAAAAAAAAAAACGGTGAGATGTGAAAGGTAGAACAAAAAGAAAATAAACATTGTAACCTGAAGGGAGGACATTTACATTGACCGTTACCAGCGTTAATATGAAGAACCCATGAGCTTCATCCCCCCAAAAAAAACTACAAAGGCAAATATTTTTTTTTTAACATCAGAGAAAAGATAAATTAATGAAATACACCTTGAAGAGATCGACATCGGACATGCTAGGACAAAATTAAAAAAGACAAAAAAAAGAAAGTAGGATTGATACAGAATAATAATTATATTCAATTATTTCCACTTTAGAAATTTTTCTTTACAAATAACATACTGCTACAGTTAAAAGGTAGTCAGCGGCTAAAAACAGCTCCTTTGTTGTTGTTGTTTTCTTGTGTTGTTGTTTTTTCAGCCATTTCAAATAATACACAAAATGTTTAAATACACTGAGATTCGCCATTAAAAATAAGCAATGCTTGGCTTTCATTAAAAAGGAAAAAAAAACAGAAAGAGAGAAAATGTCTTAATTACAATACTCTATGCAAAAGCTTTCCTTTATGCTATTTTTTTTTTTTTTTTTTAGGACATTTTGCCGTTCGTTGCCTCTCGTCGCTTTGTTTCAACTGGGGGTTTTGCTGTTGCCACGGACTGCGTTTCTAACAGTCGCTGTGATTGGTCGATAGGGGCGGTGAGGGGGAGGGGGCGGGGGCTTATGCGTAGAACTCCTTGGTGGGGGCTTTCTGGTAGGCGGCGCCGGAGGGCTTCCTCTCTCCGAGGTCGTAGCTGCCCTCGTCCTTCTTCCTCATGCGGTAGACCAGCAGGAGGATGAGGAAGATGGCGAAGAGGAAGCCGATCACCCCGCCCGCGATGACGGCTGAGAGAGGGAGAGCGGGGGGGAGGGGGGGGGGGGGGGGGGGGACAGTAAAGGTAAAAATCTGTGCAAAGTTTCATAAACCATGATCATTTTTAGGTCCAAAAAAACAAACAGAAATACAACAGAAATTACAGTGACAAATTGTATTTTTCTTAATAATAATAATAATAATAATAATAATAATAACAATAACACTAACAATAAATGTTTTTCCTTTGATATTTTTTATATATTATATATATATTTATATATTATTATATAAATTTTAATTATTACTTTTATTTTTCATTTTAGGAAACATTTTAATGTGAATTACAGTATCGCATCGGCTACTTTCATCATATCATAGATCATGGAGGGAGCTCCAAATGGATTATATGGAAATTATGATATATTTTTTAACTATTTAACTACATATAAATCAAATATCAATATAACCATCTTATAAATGTCCTGCGACCCCCTGTGCATATCATGTGACCCCATGGTTGAGAATGTCTGATTTAAGGGGCATCGAGGGAAGTCTCATTGTGAAATACCTCTAATTCTACCTCAAGTTTCCCTCCCAATTATTCCTGCACCCTTTTCTATACTGTCCTATAATCAGTTTTTGGGTCTCTCGTCAGCCTCCCGTCGACCCTCCTGGTGCGGGTTCAGCAACACAATACATCGATTACAGCAGTTCCTTGTAACAGAGACGGACGGATGACAGGTAAAGGAGATGGAAAACAGATGGGGGTGTTTTTACACCGCGGTAAAGGATTTACATTATGCTATGATCCTCCGTATTCCATGTCTGGGACGCTGTCTGGGCCCAGCAAGACCCAAATGGCCTATTTTTTTGAGAAAAGATTTTCCAAGAGTTGGCCCAAAATATTTTTCTTCCTACCAAGGTACACATTTCTAATTAAATTAACCCACGGCACACCACTATCCGTGAAGAACAAGAACACTATGCTGTTAACCACTAAAAACATTGCAAAACGTCACAACTACGTAGACCATACGTGAACTATGATTATGGCTGAGTGATTCAGGACTTTGAAAGGATTTGTTCGTCATGAACAAATCGTCTGGAGCCACTGTGGCAAAAGAGCTGTGACGGAATGAACGATTCTTCTGATGATTCTGATGAGGAGTCTAACCTTTCATCAGTAATAATAGTTCTCACTTCCGTGATGAAACGTGGGTATTCTGGCTGGAACCGATGCAACTGCACGACGGATCAGTGCAGTCTTGCAATTTTGATCTTGCAAAACAGTAGCTCATTTCCATTATTATTATAGAAAAACTATGAACTGACAATCTAAGAGAGTCCAAAATTGTCCTGGTTCCCGTGTCGCAGAGCGAGTTAGATCCCCAAACCCGGTATGAAGGGAAGTGCCAATCATTGTTGTTTTTTTCTCTTGGAGAAAGAGCGAGAGGGAGAGGAGGAACCCAGGGGAAAACGAGTGATTTCCAGTCAGATCCTTTCCCCTTCCTCCCTCCCTCCATCGCGTATCTGGCTTCAAACTGCAGCGTCTCCCTCCGAGGGCTGCACGCAGAGTTTATCACCGGTCGTTATTATCTTGGAGAAACTTGAGGGACACGCCGGAGAGAAGTGGTACCCAGAGGTTTTTTTTAATTCTGTTTTTTTTTTTTTTTTAATCTGAGATAAGGCGCCGCGCAGGAATTTGGAAACGCTAATTAGAAGGTCGACACCGTCTGGAAAAGTGACGTAAAGCACCGACTGAAGATGATGAATTCTGGTGTTTGAAATAGCGCATAGAATGTATGAAGCCTTCTCCCCAAAAATATGAAGATAAATAGAATAAAATGAGAGATAATAGTGTGTAATGGAAAAAAATCTCCTGGTGTTAAAAATCTCATACAGGAGGGGGTAAAACTGCATTGCGAGAGTATACAAACAAATAAACAAATAGAATAATGATGGTTCATTAGATAGTAAAAAAGAGGAACCCGCTCTGAAAAACAGATTTTATAACTAATTTGCACACAGTAAATTGCTGACAGAGCTGATAAATATTGGAATTCAACCAATTGAGACGCTTATAAAATACGTTTAAATAAATAAATAAATAAATAAATAAACAAACATAAATAAATAATTAGATAAATAAAAAGTAAAATATAAATCAAATAAAATATAAATAAAATACAACTGTAATAAATATAAACCGAACATCTATAAAAATCTTCCAACATTGTGACATCTATCCAGTGCGTTCACGACCAAATAACTCAAATAGTCAAAGAGCAAAAAAGAAAGCAGTGCCATTTCTTTTCAATTGATTTGCCACAGACCGCTTGGTGTCAGATCTAATTGCTGGAACAATTCCCCCCCAAAAAACTGTATGGTAACGACCTCAGAAAGATTGGAAATAACACACACACACACACACACACACACACACACACACACACACAAAAATACACACACACACACACACACGCAGTTTGTCAGTGGGTGTGTTTGTATTTGATTTTTGCCTTCCTGCGGCCTTGGCTTGTTCTCGGAAATGTCTTTGTTGTTCTTGGTTTTTTTTTGGGGGGGGGGGGTAGTTTGATGTTTGCCTTTTGGGGTACGTACCCGCCAGAACCTCCGTCCTCTGGAAGAGGTTTTCGGAGCGCACCTCGATGGGCTCTTGGGGGGAGCCGGGGGCACTGGTGGTGCTGGTCACCTGGTTCCTATGCATGTCCTCTGTGGCTGGCACCGGAGCCTGGATGGAGAGGTGGGGGGAGCGAGAGGGGTTAGAAGATGGAGGGATGAGAAGGGGGAGAGAGAGAGAGAGAGAAAAGGAGGGAGGGG
Organism: Zeus faber; assembly: GCF_960531495.2. Lineage (NCBI taxonomy): Eukaryota > Metazoa > Chordata > Actinopteri > Zeiformes > Zeidae > Zeus > Zeus faber. Next base: position 15,069,337 of record NC_137193.1, read on the forward strand.
AAATTCAACGAGCCAGGAATTCCAGGGAGGAAGGGGGAAGAATGAGGACATGGACGTGATATTGAAGAGAGGTACGGGACGGGCGGGGTGGACGGGCGGGGGGGAAGGAGAGAAAAGTGAGAGGGGAGGAAGGGGAGAGGGAGGGGGAAGAGAGAGAGAACGCAGGGACAGAGAGAGAGAGAGTGAGAGAGAGTGAGAGAGAGTGAGAAAGAGTGAGAGAGCCTCTCACCTCTCAGCTTCTCATCGACCCAGGACCTCCAAGTAAAACAGCAGAATCAACTTTTGAGGGTTATCAATTTAGAGCTCTGAAGTGACTTCCTGTAAAGACGACGTTTGATTTCATTTCTTGTCAAATCAAATCACGTCCAATCCGTCCTCGCAGCCTTCAGCCATTTGGCCTCAACAGTTGTGTTTTCCAAGTGCTTCAGAGCCCCACGATAAACAGAAGGGGAATAAAGGCAACACCAGCTCGACCCCCAGGCCTCAATTCCCTATTTGTATCCCTTGTCTATGTCAAACAACACACACTGAGTCGGATCATATAAGTATCAATTCATATTTAGGAAGAGACAAAGCCTTCCCGTAGGGTTGAGTGATACATTTAAGGGGGGTGACGTAGAACCCGAGGGGTTGTCCAAGGGGCCTCGCGAGCCGGAAAACAAAATGGAACTCGTCCAGGTCGCCCGACGATCCGTCCAAGGAGACCGCGAGGGAGTTTTGGGAACAAATGGAGCCGTAGCCAGGCGGCCGGGGGTCCAGGGAGGGGAAGGTTGATCCGGGATGGACCGGAGCCCACGTGCCTCATGGCTTTTCCGACGGAGTGGGAGAAGGGACGGTGGGGGGGGGGGGGGGGGGGGGGCAATGAGGAGCGACAGAGTAGAAAAAGAAGGGGAAGGGGGGAAAATGGAGCGGGGCCCAGAAGGTCTTAGTGCTGCCTGGACGCTAATACCGAACAGATGTGGCGCTGGGCGGCAACGCGGTACAGTAAAGAGTTTCGGGCGCAGAAGTGAGATGTGAGATAGCTCCAGAATATGTGATTACGCCAGGGGAAGAGATGTAATCCTCTGTGATGTGCCGCAGAAACACGGCGGACGGACACGAGCGCTTGATCTTTATCCCGAAAGCAAATCGACCCGGCCTCACCTCGCCCCCCCCCCCCCACGCATTAGGGAGGATTTGGTAGACATACAGTGCACTATCTTCACTAAGTCACGGCAGCTGCGGAGTAACTCATCATTGCATAATAACAACATAATATCATGACCTGTAATCTGGGGAATGTCGGCTTAAAGTTGGCGTGGGCAACACTTGGACGAGGTGGATTTCGACGATCCAAAAGAATTGCAGATTACATCTTGATTTCAAAACCCCATCTTTACAAAAAGAAAAAGCGGCTTTAATATCTAATGTGCGTGCAACAACTGCCTGACAGACCTGCATCAGGGGGGCTCTGGTTTAAAAATAGTGCACGCAAATAATTGTTAATATGGGAATCAAGCCAATTCAGACGCTTTGCATCAGGTAAGTTAGGAATTGTCCGAAACAGAAAACATTTCAAACTGAATTTTAAGGAAAATTCTAGTGCTAAATTAAGTTTTAACCCTTTGAATAGCCGGGACTAACCCAAACCTATCGTTTCTGGGTTTTGGAAAACCTGCCGGAAAACTCCATTCAAATCATCTCCTAGTCCCGCTGCAACAGCGGTCAGAGAAACTTAATTTTGTCGTATTTTGTATGTGTTTGGTGATTCCACCTTCCAAAATGGAATGAACAAATATGAAATATTGCAAAATTGGATTAAAATGGGAGACGACATCAGGAAAATGGTCAGGGGTCATGCAAAATGTGTGTGCTGACTAATTAAAATGGCTAAAACTCGATTGGAAACATAAATGTTCCTTTCAAACTTTCTGAACATTCTGGGACCTACTGTTTGATCCTATCGGTGTAGCTCCGCCTTGCAGTGGTCCAAGCAGGAAACAACACCAAACAAGCCCCTGGCCTGAACTAGCTCTTAAAACAGAAATATTTTCGACATATCTTCCATCACACTACATTGACGGCCACTCGTACCTCTGTTCTGAGGGGCTTTCTGGGCGTGTTGTCCCGGGCCGTGTCCCTGACCGTGGCCGCCTCCACCCGCGGAGTGAAGTCTTTGGTGGAGTCCTGGGTGGGTTCTGCTACTTTGGGCTGGATGTAGACCATGCTGAGGGTGGTGGTCTCCACCACCTCCACCTGCACCTGAGAGAGGGCGCAAGGGGGGGGGTCAGTTAAAATGGAAGAACAACCTCACTGTCACTATCTACTGGACAAATATTGTTTGTATGGGAGGCGTATGATTTGATATCACCATGGAGTATGACACAGGGACGTCCATAGTCCTTGAGGGAAACTACAACCATGTCAATATGCTTTAAAGGGGAGGTATTGACTAAATCAAATATCGCCATAGTTTTTGACCAATACCTCGACTGCGACCATTTGACGATATTTTGTGAATGACTGTTGGTGCTTTCGTGAGATATTAACACACAGGAGACGTTCGAGAACCAACCGGGCTATGGTGTTGAGAAAACGGCATGACTTTACCATAATTCTCCTTCAAGACGACAATCGGCAAAAAAAAACAAAAAAACACAATCCCTGATGATATCTGGTCTCTAATCGCGATATCGATATTGTAACGATATATCGCCCAGGCCTAAAGGGCGGTATCTTCTCTTAAAATAGAGAACGCTCACTGAACAGCCTAACAGTACATCTAGAACTGCACAGCTTAGTTTAATGTGATGCAACTGGTAACCTACCTTCCTCGATGCAACTTCCTTTATAATCCCAAATTCCATTAGAGCAGATAAGGTGCAATGCGCAATGTGTTGTATCTCTAAGGTCATAGCATCATCTTTTATTCAGCGGCTGGAATTCACTTTATTCTATTGCATAGAGAATGTCAGCCTATAAGTGGGACCTTATACAAACAATTCCCGACTTCCGAGTTCATTGCACAGACTATCGCTTCATTTCTCAGTTTTACCTTAAATAAACGCCCCCCCCGCCCACACATGCACGCACGCACGCACACACACACACACAGGATTACTACTCATTTCAACCCCTGAACGCTCCTGTTTGCTGAGGTGCTCGGAGCCATCTGAGGCAAGGAGCTAATAAAAGAGACAAAAAGAGACAAATCGGCGTGCGCACACACACACACAAACACACACGCACACACACACACACACACACACACACACACACACACACACACACACACACACACACACACACACACACACACACAATCCCAATGCTGGTGTCTTGGCGACGAGGTTAAATCTGAACTAAATCTGAGAGTGAGCGTGAGAGAACCCCTGCACCCGAAAAACCCTAAGTTGTGACTGCAGTGGGCTCTAAAATGAATCTGTCCTCCCGCCTCAAGCTAAGAGCCTGCTGTGGACACTAATATCATATAACTAACTGAATGACCATAACTAATATAATAACAATCGTAATATTAACACATATGGTTTACACACCCGCATTATGAGGACATTTGGGACTTTGTGAAGACATGTTTAATGTCCTCGTAATCCAAAAGGCTTGAATGCTGTTTAGAAAATGTTGTAGTGGTGTTTTGGATCTATATAAACCCAACTAACGTTGTTTTAAAAGGTTTTTGTCCCTATAAACACGCAAATGTTGCATCCGATCTAAATGGGAGGAACCACCAATACCTGAATCTGTCTTTATGTGTGTGTGCATATTCGGTTTAGAAATAACACACACTAATATAATATAATTAACTGCATAACTATAACTAATATCGTGTGTGTGTGTGTGTGTGTGTGTGTGTGTGTGTGTGTGTGTATACGTGTGTTCTTGCTCTTGCTTGCCCCCTCCTCACTCTCTCTCTCTCTTTCTCTCTCTCACAGGTGTCAAGGATCAGGTCTTGATCGCCCTGCTCCTTTGAAAGGAACCTTGTGGAAGCAGACCTGTCCCTCTCTCTCTGATCCTGACCAGCAGTGCCTGCCTGCCTGCCTGCCTGCCTGCCTGCCTGCCTGCCTGCCTGCCTGTCTGCGTGCCTGCCTGCGTGCGATGCCCAGTTACTTTATCCGCTTCGGTAGTGTACGGGGCAGCACCGGAATGGACAGCACCAATGCGAGGTCAGTCTGGGTGCCAGCTCCAGACTCTCCTTGTATGTTTTGTTTGAATAAAATCTCACTTTTTACTTTGTCCGCAATACGTTCGGGGCCCCAAGATTCACTGATTGATATCTCTCAGTGTGCGTGTCCCACCTGAGCCGGACCCTGAGTTGAAGTCGTCGTCGTCCTCGGGGTAGAATCCTCCTGATCCCGCATCGTCCAGGTACAGGTCGTCGGCCTGGGACGACGGCTTCGCTGCTTCCGTCTGGAACACAGGAGGGGAAAAAAAAAAAAAAAAAATCTTTATTTTAATCCATGACCCACTGCGTAACGTCAAGGAGAAACTCCAAAAATCAAATGGCATGAAATATATATATATATATATATATTTTTTTTTTATAAAGCCAAAGAAACAGGATATCACCTTATCATAATATCAAGTCTGGATATAAGGATAAGAGTGACTGCTTTAATCCCGTCCCCACTGGATTGGAAACAGATTATGTGTTTCTAAAGCCAAGTGTGCTCTGTCTGTACACTAGTTTTAAAATCCTACGTTTTAGGTAATTAGCGTCGGAAAGGCCTTCGCTGTGACCCCGGCGCTCCCGTGTTCTACAGCAATGTCATTAATCGGACAATACCCCAGCTCGGCACAAAGTGTGTCCTCCAGGTTTAAATGGTTTACCCTCGGTACATTAACGCAAGTTAAACCTGGTAAAACTTTTAAAATGGCCACAATTACTGTATATCCCTACTCCCCAAGGCTGAGGAGGAAGTACAAAATGAAGCTCCACCGTGTTCAGCTGAATCGGTGCAAAAGGAAATATCACGACCCCTGACGTCTTTCATCTGTTGAAAGCTTTTTATTTCTGTGCTTTCATCCTTCTTGGTATTTTATTCTACATGAGAAGCGTTTTGAAACTTCCCTTGCCTTGCAATATGCAATGTAGTCACACAAACATGTAAAATGTATTTTATATTTTTGGTATTAAAATTCATTCGAGCAATGCCAGTGAATTGAAATTACTTCAGAATAATCCCTTTATCATTTCCCTGATGAAAATGGGCATCAACTGTTGAGGAAATTACTTTCTATTGAAACTGAGCCATTACACCAGCAATTTCAGCTGCTTAAAGCCAAAATGGAGGATCTGAGTCACTCAATTTAAGGTGGCAAAAAAAAAGGTAGTAAAAAAACCCAAAACATATTTGATACTTTATTTAGCTGCAGCTTTATGAAAAACAGCCATTCAATGTACTGTATTTGTGTTATAGATGCGCTCCCCATTATGCTGTTTTAATAATATTGGTGGCGGGGTCCGCCACCCACCTCAAGTGAAAGGCTGTCACGGTGAATATGATAAAACTGACGTAGCTCGTTGTGGTCAGTTCGGTAAACTGTCGATGTGAATGAAAAATCACAGCAAATGAACTGCAAAAATATCCACAACACCTCAAGTGAGCAATAGCAAACACAGAAGAAATGAATGAAAATGAAGGAATCGATCAGAAGAAGGAGGAAAACTTGAAAGTGAAGAAGAGGGAAGACGAGGGTAAACTAGGAAGTTGGGAAAGAAATGCTGCTAATTCAAATGGGATTCTGGGACTTGGTAGTGTCAAGCTGTACAAGGATCTTTAGCCCTTTCCACAACAACAACAACAACAACAACAATAACAACAGCCTGGGCCTGTGATGACGTCACTCGTGCTTATTGAATGTAACTACTGACAAATTCATTTATTTTAAGACACTTTGGCCCAATTCAAACTTCTGTCTGCGTTGCCCTTGATCTGCAACGTTGATGATAAGAATCATCTACAACTCTTCACGTTCAAATGTCTTTATAAACATCAGTTTTCTTCCATCAGCGCCTCCGTGTTCCTGCCTCAGTCATGTGAATGTTTGTGTTTGGGCTTAATGGAGTGATTGGATGAAAGCAAAAAAATAAATAAAACAGTGGCTGCTTGTTTAGTAAGAAACGCCTTTAAATCAATATTTCAACCCTTTTTCAAAATAAAAGTCCTGTAAATGGCCTTTTCATCCAAGGCAAATACATTCATGCTCCAATTTGGTGCTAAGACCCTCTCTCTCTAACTTGGGGTGTTGTATGAGTGTGCATGTGTGTGTGTGTGTGTGTGTGTGTGTGTGTGTGTGTGTGTGTGAGAGTGTGTGGAATAGCTAGGAAGGCATCCATGGCAACACCTATTCAACCTTTATTCTCCAATCTGTGTTGGTCCCTTGACACTGATGGTCCTGTTTAGAAACAACCGCACAAAGGAAGGAACACACAATATATCATCCCCTCCTGAGTGTGTGTGTGTGTGTGTGTGTGTGTGTGTGTGTGTGTGTGTGTGTGTGTGCGTGTGTGTGTGTTAGAGTGTGTGTGTTTCTGTAAATTGGAAATAGTTGTGTGAGTGTGTTTGAGATAAACAGAAACAGAAGTGAGATACAACGGGTGTATGTGGATTTTCCAACATGCTGGTGTGTGTGTGTGTGTGTGTGTGTTTGTGTGTGTGTGTGTGTGTGTGTGTGTGTGTGTGTGTGTCTGTGTGTGTGCACCCGTGCTTTGCTGATAAACCTGGGAGTGAATGAAGTCGGATTAGAGGAAACAAAACATGCCTTGGCAGCAAAGTGCAGGAAACTGCACTTTTATGATACAGAAGAGCACGCACACATGCTTGCACTGGTATTAAAGTTAGGCAGAGTCAATACACTTTGTCGATTAGGACCCATGTTCCTGATGCACTTATTAACCAAAAAATTGTCAATTTGGAGACTGGTCCTCACAAGTATAGTAAAACAAACCTACACACAAACACACACACACACACACGCACACACAGCAGTTGTCAGCAGTGGGTGGTGTGTATGAAGAGAAAAAGGGGAGATGAATGACGATCAAGAAGTCTTTAGGGGCCTCACACACACACACACACACACACACAAAGAGACAGACTTAGATCTGACGCCATATGTCGGCAAATTTCAATATTGTAGTTATGCAAATGTGTTAACTCTTAGGTTTAACGAGCCAACGCGGGAATGTGTGTATTCTGTGTTTAATGTGTTTGTGCATGCATATGTGCGTACGTGTGTGCGTGTGCGTGTGTGCGTGTGTGCGTATGTGCCTGTGTGCATGCGTGCATGCATGCGTGTGTATCTGTGTGTGTGCGCGTGTTTTTGTGTGTGTGTGTGGCCATCAATGGGAGGCCTGGCTCTCTTCATCACACAAAGTGACGAGCAGTGTGGAGCGAACACAACCATGCCGTTTGGAAAGCCCTAACACAACAAAAGGAATATCTCCCAATATCTCCCTCCCCCCCTCCTTACCTCCCTCCCTCCCTCCCTCTCTCCCTCTCTCTCCACTGACCCTGACACGCAGAAGAAAGAGCCTTTCGCTGCTTTGCCAGATGATCAAAGAGGGAATTTGTTCAAAGCAACTTTATCTTAACCTTCCTAGCCTCCTGGTCCACCTCCACACACACACACACACACACACACACACACACACACACACACACACACACACACACACACACACACACACACACACCTCACTGTGTTTGGGCGATACGGGCACAATGGACGGGTAGTGCACACAAAAGGGAGGGTGGGAGGGGTTGGATGGGTCACAAATCAAACAGCCTCTGTTCCCCTAATGGGAGTGGGGCCTTGCACGCCCTCGCACACATGTGTACACAATGTAAAACAACGTTTGTTCGTTCTTTGGTTGGTTGGTTGGTTTGATCCTTGGTTGGTTTGATCAATGGTTGGTTGGCCGGACTGGCTGGCTGGCTGGCTGGCTGGTGTGTTGGTTGGTTGGTTGGTTGGTTGGTTGTTTGGTTGGTTGATTGGTTGGTTGTTTGGTTGGTTGATTGGTTGGTTGGTTTGATCGTTGTTTAATTGGTTCATTTGGTCGTTTCTCCCTTGGTTGGTTGGTTGCTGGGTTGGTTGGCTGACTGGCTTGCTGGTTTGTTGGCTGGTTAGTTGGCTGGATTGTTGGTTAGTTGGTTTGATCGTTGGTCGGTTGGTTGGTTGTTTGTTTGTTCGTTTGGTTGGTTAGTTGGCTGGCTGGCTGACTGGCTGGTTGGTTGGCTCGTTGGTTGGTTGGTTGGTTGGTTGGTTGGTTGGATCGTTGGTTAGTTGGTTGGTTGGTTGGTTGGCTGATTAATGGATTGGTAGGTAGGTTGGTTGGTTGGCTGGTTGGATCGTTGTTGTTTAGTTGGTTTGATCATTCGTTAGTTGGTTGGTTGTTTGGTTGTTTGTTTGTTCGTTTGGTTGGTTGGTTAGTTGGCTGGCTGGCTGGTTGGTTGGCTGGTTGGATCGTTGGTTAGTTGGTTGGTTGGTTGGTTGGTTGGCTGGTTGGATCGTTGGTTGGTTTATTGATTGTTTGGTTGGTTGGTTGGTTGCTTTGTTGGTTGGTTGTTTGGTTGGTTGGTTAGTAGGCTGGCTGGCTGGTTGGCTGGTTGGATCGTTGGTTGGTTGGTTAGTTGATTGATTGGTTGGTTGGTTGGTTGGTTGGCTGATTGATGGGTTGGTAGGTAGGTTGGTTGGTTGGCTGGTTGGATCGTTGTTGGTTAGTTGGTTTGATCATTTGTTAGTTGGTTGGTTGTTTGGTTGTTTGTCTGTTTATTCGTTTGGTTGGTTAGTTGGCTGGCTGGCTGGTTGGTTGGCTGGTTGGATCGTTGATTAGTTGGTTGGTTGGCTGGTTGGATCGTTGGTTGGTTTATTGATTGTTTGGTTGGTTGGTTGGTTGGTTGGTTTATGGTTGGTTGTTTGGTTGGTTGGTTAGTAGGCTGGCTGGCTGACTGGCTAGTTGGTTGGCTGGTTGGATCGTTGGTTGGTTGGTTGGTTGGTTGGTTGTTTGGCTGATTGATGGGTTGGTAGCTAGGTTGGTTGGTTGGCTGGTTGGATGACTGGTTGGCTTGTTGGTTGATTGATTGGTTGGTTGGTACGTAGGTTTATTGGTTGGCTGGTTGGCAGGTATGTTGGTTGGTTGGCTGGTTGGATGGCTGGTTGGATTGTTTGTTGATTGATTGGTTGATAAGTAGGTTTATTGGCTGGCTGGTTGGTTGGTCCATTTTATGCGTTGCAAACACAAGCACACGCTCCACATTGAGAAGCGTATACACAGCGTTGACACAACTGCACGAGCACATGCACGCTCATGACAAACTTGATCTGAAACTCAATCTGCAATGGCCCTTGTTTCCAATAAAAACAATTATTAATTCATGTATTATTGGGCTCGATAGATTCATATTATACAACATCAACAATCATCATCAGGACGCGACCCAAACTTCTAGAAGTGGTTGCCAAGTTGACAGCCATGCATCAGCTGTCTGTTGCCATGTTGTCGGCCATGGCAACCCCGTTTGAGTGAGCTCGGTGGTTGAAATTAGTGCAAAGTTGGTTACCCCGGGCAACTGGGCAAATTTTATTGTTGAACCCGGTATTGTCATTAAGCAGGGAGATTTACTTAAGTTTAAGTCAAATGATATGATTAGCAAGTGTATTCGTAATAATACTAGTCCTGAGGAGGAAGCGCTCTGTGTGACCTCGATAAACTACTCTGCTCTCTCTCTTTCCCACACACAAACACAAACACACACACACACATATTTTAACAAGCATCCAAAACTTTATAAAGACTACAAACTCGTCTTATCAGTAACACACACACATAAATGTACACGGAGACTTTGTCGTTCTTGATGAACTTTGCTCTTTCACTGGCGTTGACATTTATATTATTCATTCATTATATTCATTTTACAGCAGGAAGTCTTCAAAACAATGCAGAGAACAGAGCTGAGATGGAGGATAAATATATAATACACACAATTCTGGAGATAAAATATGATCTACACAATATACACATTTTTATGAGAAAACATGATTTTAATATATATATATATATATATAATCATATATATACTGTTAATGTATAGATCAAAATATTATAATATGATTGCAATTATTCGAACTCACGGGCATAATCTTGCAAAATCTTGAATGGTGCACAGAGAGCAATACATAAGGTATGCTATGACATTTTGGACGAGAGACAGAGAGAGAGAGGGAGAAAGCGAGTGTGAGAGCAAGAGCAAGGGAGAGAAATGGACAGAGAGACAGGGAGCGAGAGAGTGAGAGCAAAAGCAAGGGAGAGAGAGCGTGCGACTCATCCACTGAATGGAAGGACTCATCTGGCGAGAGGAGGACTCAGAGACGGGAGGAGAAATGAGTGGAAAACCTACAAGAGGGATGGAATGAGAGAGAAAGGGGGGCTTGACCGAACGAACAAAGGAAAGAACGAAAAAAGGAGTGTTCTGCTCGCAGCCCTGAATGACACTGACAAACATGAATCCAAAATATGCAGAAAATATGGCAATATGGTGGGAACTAATAACAATGAAAGGGGGATTTTTCATTGTATTGATGAATATATTAACGATATCTGCAGAGCAGAATATCAGACCCAAAACCCTGGTGTTGCAAAACAAATCACTCTACTATTGCAGGCCTTGTTGGCTCATCACAAATGCTACCTTATCAATAAATCAATCAGTCATTTATATAGCATATTTTCTATATTACAATGAAATGTGCTTCACATAAAATAATTATAAAATAAAATATATATATAAGCAGTAGTAAAAAATATACTACATCTTTGATATATACCTTATTATCTAATAAGACAATTCTATATTATATATAAGAAAATATATATTTATTAATTATTATTTATATTATTCATATCATTATTTATAGAATTTGTATTACTCATTACTTATTATTATTTGTTGAATTAATTATTCATGAATTAACATACACACATCAGAAAAACAAGAGAGGGAATATGTGTGTGTGTGTGTGTGTGTGTGTGTCTGTGTGACACATTTCAACTAAAAATCAATTTCCAGGAATAAATCCCAAATAACCGAATTGAAAGAAAAATCCTGCATCTTTAGGAGACGACTCGATTCAAAGTCTATAATTGGAAGAGAGCTGGACGTGGAAAAAAGTCAAAAGCATGGAACATCAAAGTCTTGGAAACATGCCCATGGACGTGGACGTAACACACACACACACACACACACACACACACACACACACACACACACACACACACACAGCCACACACACACACACACAACCACACACACACACAAAGAAAGAGAGGGACTGAGAGAGAGAATCTGTCAAATGGACAGAAAAGGAGGTGGAGGTATGGATGGATGGAGGGTATGATGAGGAGGTTGCTGGTGATGTGTGCCCTACTGCTGACAGCTAATGAATGAATTAACTCTCTCTGTCTCTCCCTCTCTCTTTCTCCCTCATCTATCCATCCATCCATCCATACATCCATGCATCCATCCATCCATCCATCCATCCATCCATCTATCCACCCATCCGCAGATCCAGCGAATGGTGGAGGGGATGATGTTCAGAAGGCTGAAGAAGGAGAGGAGAGAGAATGACGGAGCAGCATGAGAGGGGGGGGGGGTTAAGAAAAGAGAAAGAACAGAGTTCCTCTCTGTTCTTCCCCCCCCCCCCCCGAGAGAGAGAGAGGGAAATAGAGGGAGAGAGGGAAGGGAGAAAAGAAGGAAATAACCCAGTTCTGGGGACAATCCGATAGCCTGCAGGTTCTTCTGCTAAAAGCCTGGCAAAACCACAGCATCCCTGCCCAGCAGAGCCAGAAAGAGTGTGCGTGTGTGTGTGTGTGTGTGTGTGTGTGTGTGTGTGTGTGTGTGTGTGTGTGTGTGTGTGTGTGTGTGTGTGTGTGTGTGTGCATAAAAATGGATGGAGAAACAGACAGACAGATGAAAGAACAGACGGCATGGTTAGGAAAATTTTCAACATATTATTATTAGGGTTCCAGCCCGTATTGGCAGCCCTATTGTTATTGCTCGGGCAAAGATTCTCAGAACTTTGAAGCCTATAACTATCTGGAAAACCAACTTCGGCCCAACACACGGACACGGACCATGCCGTCACAAAGACCTACAAACATGCGGTCCACATACGGCGCAGATATTAGCAAAAAACAACCAAATTTAGATCAATATTACACAGATGAGCCAGTTCATCATCGAAATATGTATAACTATAAAACAAAAAACTATCTGGAACACATGAGCTACGAACGCGATTGAGGCGTTGTTTAAATCGCTATATAACAAGGACCTCGTGGTTAAAATTTAATCCAAATCAATCGACATACAGAGCAGATATTAATGAAAAACTGAACAACTTTGACGCAAAATATTCAGTTGCTCTTGGTTAACTGACACGTCACACCTCTAGTTCTAAAATGAACAAGCTGAGATTTACAGTGAGACGCTTTATGACGTCATCATATTATTTACTATAAATGTACAGATTGCGTTTGAGAATGTCCAGTTGAACCGTGTCCATTGTGCGGCGTGGACTTGGTCACGCTGTAGTCTTTAGAAGTTACCAAACGATTGATTAACGTGAGTGATGCGTTCAAGATCCTCTGATTAATCACAGAAATACCACAACCTTTTTTTGGTATTTCATGGTAGGGCTGGGTGATAAAACGATCGATCACTTTCACGGTAAAATCTTCCATGATAACGATGATACATTTATGAGATTTATTTTTGATACAGTTTGACACAGTTTCTCTACCTACAAACACACAACAGGAACAGCCAATCGTACAAAGCAGAAAAACAACCATGTGACACGAACAGCCAATCATACAGCAGGCGCGCTGGTGCTTCCTGCGCTCACCGGTTCGGCAGCGCACGGCAGGGATGAGGCCCCCCGGAGCTGATGCGGCGGGTCACCCTCAAACAACAACTAGAAATTGACCTGGCCCTCCTCCCAACCTGAGCCCCCCATAATAGGAGAGCAATTAAAGAAAGAATCAGCGATTTTCAGTGACGTCTAGTCTGACACGGTCGGAAAGAGTCCCTCGGTTCACTCCAAACGTCCATATAATCAGTAATAATCCCAATTACGTACAACAAGGTAAGTTATAACAATGACAAAGTTTGGTTTAAAGTAGAAAACAAACGGCTGTTTTAAAGAAACGTCACGTATAAACAGTTTCCTACAGCTACTTAGCAGATTTAAATAAAAAGACAGAAAGTGTTAAGTATTGACAAGTTCTTCCATAATAATTCAAATGCAAAATTAATGTTCAAGTTCCATAAATGTTGTCTGCCTTACAATATGGACAAGTAATTCATTCAACTGATTTTTCCAATTGTAGATTGTATAATAGTATTGTAGTATTGTAGAAATAATACAATGAAGTACCAATTAAAACTAACATTTACTTTTTATATTTATAAAATAAAATGTATTTATTATTATTGTTATGAAAAGATATTACAAATGTTGTTATTGTTATTGTTCCAGTGCCTAAAAATAGCCGAAAATCGAAGACAATAAAGAAGCCATTGTCCAAAAATCCAGTCCTCAAGGTCAGTCATAATACAAAAAAAAACGATATACTATGGACGTAACTCCACGATGTTTGTAAATTGTGGAGCATTTCACAGAAACCAAGAAACTTTAATACATACCTAAAAATGAATTAACAGGTATTGTTGCCTTATTATTATTATTATTATTATTATTATTATTATTATTATTGTCTATTTTTGTGGTCCCGCCCACAGGGCTGGAAGCCTATTGTTTTTGCTGGGATTTACTAATAACTTTTCTCAGGTGAAAAGTATCTGAAACACGGCAACCACAGTACACACAGACATGGTTGAGTTCTCGCCGATGTCTTGTTGTTTGAGTTTGATCAACATTGATGTACATTTGGAGCAGAATTTGAGAAAAAAATTGAAGCACCTTGGGACGACTTTTCAGGAGCACTTTTTGACATTGTCATCGGAAGTTACAGACAGTAAGTCCAAGCTTTGTCTCTCTGAAATCATTCACCTCCAGCGACTTGCACCCTGTGGACTGCAGAGTGTTTGCAACCCATCGACAGACATGCTGAGCCGATGCTACGTTCATTGGAAACTCAGAAAACCAGCTTGTGCTGCATTTCACACAACCCTGAAAACTATAATCTTATGGACAATTCATTTGGTTATATATCAAATATTTACAGCTGGTCTAACATTTGAGATTGAATAATCTGGAAATTTGGAATTGGTGTCTATATAAAATGATGTGTTTTATGGAACCAAGGAAACCTGTAATATGTACCTAACATGACCAAACTGGACCCTGTGAATTACTGCCTGCAGCTGTATTTACTATTATTATAAATTGTATTTTTATTATTATTAAATGTCATTATTTAATTATTAAATAGTAATTGTTATTATTTCATTGAGTATTATTATTTATTTCATTTTTTATTAGTATTAGTATCATTGTCATTATTATTATTATTATTATCATCAGTTTAATTCTTAGTAATATTATATTATTGTTCTACTTATTAGTCTAGTGTAAAACAATGAAAAATAAAATGCACCAAATTTAAAATCCTATAACTGTATTTTGGGATATATGTTGTTTTACACTGCTTCTGCATAGCCATATGTTCATTATTGGTTTTTTTTGTTCATATGTTTATTGTTATTTAATGTAAAATAATATATATTATTAAAAGAAATATATATATATAAATGAACAATATATATATATATATATATATATATATATATATATTGTTCATTTTTTATGGTTGGAACTGGAACAAAGTCCAAGAAACATTTCGTAACTTTGTAGACAACTCATCAATTTTATCTTTTAATACTCGGTCCTGTGTTTGCTGAATATTTAAATATGTACAGCAGTTTCTCTCACGCTCTCTCTCTCTGTCTCTCTCTCTCTCTCTCTCTCTCTCATTCTCTCTCTCTCTCTCTCCGCTCTACCTCAGATGAACTGCTGAGGAGGAGACAGACAGAAAAAACACCCCTCATTTAAAAGAAAGAAAGAAAAGCGGCTGATCCATCCGAGGCGCTGCACCTTTCCTTCTGTGTTTAATAACAACTTCTGAACTACATCCCATCGTATGGGAGGATTCCTGAAGTCACACAGCAGATAAACACAATGACAATAACAATCACGCATTTTCACAATTGTCATGGTTAGAATTAAGATCAGGACATTGCATGTGACACAAAAGCAAACGTTCCCGTTGGATGAGAGCGCTGCGTTACAGGATTAATCGATGGCTGCAGATGTGGAAGAGATATTTACACTTTCATTTCAAGCTGTCCTCAAAAAACGATGCAGTCCAAAAAGAATCCACAGAACTAACTGGAGTTACAGCAAAACCAAACTTCATGATCGGAATTGTCGAAGCCCTTATTTTGCATTTATTTTACTTTCGGTTCCACCCCTCCTGAAGCGAATGCAGCTGAATCGCCGTCAGGTAGGGATGAGATTGCATAGAGGTATAAATCCATATTGAGGTTTGAATCTACAGCAGTGCTATTGATCGTGAAGCCAATTAACCGTTCCATCGATTGGACTTTCGGCCAATTAATCGTGAAGCCGATTAGTCATTCAGTGGATTAGTCGTTTCAGTCGAGTAATTGTACAGCCGAAAAATGGTGCAGTCGTGCAGGCCTAACTTCGCTGGGCAGCTTTTCTTTAGGTTAAATTTGCAAATCAGTATCCAGCTATTCCATCCGCTGAGTATCTCGCCGTTGTTTTTCCAACTTTAACCAGTCCTGCGAAAGAAAACCATCCTCTGGTTTTCCTTCCGAAAAAAAAAGACCGGCGAGACAGGAGAGGAGAGAGCGCAGGAATTCCTCAAGGGGGGGGCGAAAAGGAACATATAAAGAAGCAGATCAGAGAGAGAGGAAGAGAGGGAATGGGGTCGCGAGAGAGAGCGAGACAGAGGAAGAGAGAGAGAGAGAGAGAGAGAGAGAGACGGAGAGATAGACAGCGTGCTAATCCGTTATTAACAAAGTAGAGATGGCAGATTGACCTGCTGCCTTTCACTTTATCTCTTAGACTTCTACAGATCCATACGGGAGGTCGATACACACACACAAGCCAACTCGCCCGCCTCCTCTATGGCTTTTGGCTTTTATCACTTGGCAGCCTGGAGAAAGGGATGAGCAGTGGATGAAAGAGGAGCGGCGGGTGAGGATGAAGAGGAAAGTAGGAGGGTCAAGGTTCCTCCCACGTTCCTGTTCCTTCCACCTGGCGGGGACGAAAGGAGGGGAAGCGCAGAGGAGGAACTGAAGAGGACAAGAGGAAGGAAATAAGTGTAGGTGTGGGTGTGGTTGATAAACGGTAAAAATATAAATATTGGGTTCTGTTGGAGTCTATGGGGCCTACGATGGTAAGAGAGCAGAGAGGGAGACAGAGGGGGAGGGAAGGGTGCTAATTATTTTGTATAATATCCCTTAGTTATAATTATAAACATTATCATTTTTTATATTATTATTTCATTTTAAATTGATTTCAATTCATTTTAATTAATTGAATTACAAATGTATCTTTTTTTTTCATGATATTATTATAGGCAGCCTGCTTGATTCAGTATGAATATGTTTAATATGTTTAAACTGGTGAAACTTCGATAGGGTGTATGACTCCAAGCTGATTAAAATCAAATGAACACTCGTTAGTAATAAAACGAGGGAGGATTTAGGGGAAAACAACGAGAGAGAGAGATGGAGGGACTAAACAAGCTATGAAATTTAGAGCTGTGTTGGGCTCAACTTGGTCCCCGCAGCGTGTCCCTCTCCTTCTAAAGGAATTGCCCCCTGATAAGCCCCCTTCCCCGATGCTGTGGATCACTCCTCCATCAATGTCCAGACTTTGGGGGAAGCTTAAACTCACTTCGGTCGACGGAGGGAGGAGATATCATCAAAAAGCATCAAACCAACCTAATCTCACAGTTCTGTCACTTGTATTTCTGTGTTTTCATGTGTTCACCAGTAGACTCAGTATAAAAAAAACCCTTTGTAACCTAAACCTAAACCTAAAGCCAGTTTTCACCTACTTCAGAATCTTGGCTCATCGCGTTGTTGTTTTTTACACTGTAATCAAGTGTTTGATGTCCCTACAATCAGCAGAAGCTTAAGTATTAAAGTATAACAATTTGGCCAATAGCCGATGCCAACGTTTTCCGAGTTCCCGTGAACGCAGCATCACTGTCTGCTTGGAGCGCTGCGGAGAGCCGTGTCCGCGTCTTTTAAATTCGATCACAGATGGCGTCGGTCTCAGGCGGACAAAAAAATAAAAATAACATTTTCTAAAATGGGTCGCCAAATATGCTTTGGCGGCCGTTAATATACCTGGGCGGCCCGCCCAAGTAAAGTCTATGTGCGGGAAACACTGGATAGACATCGGGCCTGCTAACCCGTGAGGAGGGCTGGTCCGGAGCGCTGTAAGGTGCTATTGTGCCGGGAGAGGCCATTGGGGGAGTCATCTTATTTGCCGATAGGCTGATGGCAGTCAACAAGGAGACTAACAGCCAATACCGATGTACGGCAGATAAATCGGTGCATACCGAAATAACTCATCTGAGCTATTTTCACTGATTCGCCCATAAAATGCAAATAGCCAAATTATTGGTTTTCTTCATAATTGTTCCAAAAAATATTAATAACCTGTCCCAGAAATGTCTCTATAAATCTAGAATGAGGATTCCAGTGTTTTGTTTTGTTTTCCACTGCAGCAGGCCATCCACTTTGCGTGTAGAGACATATTCTACAAAGTTTCTTTGTGCAGTGTTTTGAACATAGAGGAGATATAATATAGACACCACCGCATTCACCTGCGATGGCCGCCCTCTTCCTTCTGACAGCTATTGTCTGTTCAGCAATTCACCAACTTTCACCGTGACAACCTTCATCTACCAAAATGTCCTTCGATTCTGATTCTGAATCTGAAAACAATAATAAATGCAATAAAAGTGTTTTGTGAATTCTCCTGGAAAATGACAGAGACGAGGAGGAAACAACGACAACAACAATGGCAGCAGCTGCCGCTGACTACACCGTGGAACACTGACCTACAGTCCAAACAAACAGAGAGAGGGAGGGGGAGAGAGAGAGAGAGAGGGGAGAGAGAGAGAGAGAGAGAGAGAGAGAGAGAGAGAGAGAGAGAGGGAGCGTGTCTAAGTGTTCTTTGAAGCCCTGCTGAGGTTTACTGCCCTCCCAGGGATCATAATAAGGAGCTAATTGATAGTGTTTGAACCACAGGGGGGGGGGGGGGTGGGTGGGTGGAGGGTTGGGGGGGTTCCTGCAGGAAGTCAACACAAATCAAACTCTGCCTGGGACCATAAGGCCTGGAGAGAGTCCAGCTGAGAGGAGGAGAAGGGGGCAGGAGGGTGTTTATATGACTCTGTGTGTGTGTGTGTGTGTGTGTGTGTGTGTGTGTGTGTGTGTGTGTGTGTGTGTGTGTGTGTGTGTGTGTGTGTGTGTGTGTGTGTGTGTGTGTGTGTGTGTATGTGTGTGTGTGTGAGTCAGGGTGTGAGATTGAGAGGGAAAGAGGAAGGTAGAGTAAGTGTGTTTATATGTGTGTGTGTGTGTGTGTGTGTGTGTGTGTGTGTGTGTGTGTGTGTGTGAGTGAGAAAAGACAGACAGACATAAAGAATAATAAAAAACAAAGTTAAAAAAAAAAAGAAAAAGAAAGAAAAAAGAAAGAAAGACAGAAAGAAGGAATGAAAGAAAAAAAGAAGGAAATGTATTTATAAGTGTGTGTGTGTGTGTGTGTGTGTGTGTGCGTTGAAAAAATACGGAGGGAAAAAGGAAGGTAGAGAAGAAGAAGAAAAAGAAAAAGTGTGCGTTTAGTGTGTGTAGGAATGAACATATAAGAGACAGAGAGAGAGAGAGAGAGAGAGAGAGAAAAACAGATGGAGGGAAAAAGAGGGGGAAATATTTCGGGGAGAGAAAGAGCGAGAGAGACACAGTAGACGGATGGTGAGAGTTCGAGGAAAGAGAGGAAGAAGGAGTTTTCCAGGAAACGTCCCCATTTGTCTCCTGTTCGCAAAACAACAGCAGCTTCCTGTTTGGACCCGAAACTGCCATGGGTTCGAAATAACACACGGAGGAGCAGGAGATGCAGGCAGAGTCAGAGTGTGAATTATACTAAAATTTTGAGCATTCCAGCAGGGAACACCACCGAAAAAGTTCATGAAGTTGTAAAAAAGTAAAAAAAAACAACATATATTTATATATACAGTATATATACTGGCGCCAGACTTTAAACAATATTTTTGCTACTAATTTATTAGGTTTGGCCGTCTAGTCCAAATAGGCACCACATATTCTGGGAGTCTTTCGGGGAGCGTGCCGGTATCTATTTCACTGGCGTTCCCCTCTCTCCATCTCTTTGCTTTCCTTTCCCGTCTCGGCCGGGGAAGCATGCGGGGCATGTGACCGGGCCACACGTACACAGGCCCCACGTGCACGGGCCCTCGTGCACCGCTGCACATGTACGTGCACGCTCCTCCTTGTCGCCATCGCGTCGCCGCCGGTTCAAAAACAAACGGCAGCCTGACAGTGGAAGAAGAATAAGAAAAAAGGCGCTTCTGCGGTCTGGATTCACCACACAAAAACAAACGTGTTTAAGGTTGATCCCTTATATTTAGTGAGTGTTGCCGCCTGCCGCGCGCCATCCAAGTGGCGTGTGGCCTTTACCATCTGTTTAGAAACTGGAACTGTGAGAATCGTGCCCAACACTGTTTGAGCAAGACAAATCAAATGCTAGACTTCAGCCAAGTTATTGATTGAAATAAGATTTTAAAAAAAAACTGTTAAATATAGAAAATATATCATTTCTGTCTTGATATCACTTTGTTAATATTGAAATATTTGGGTTACAATTACATAGAATCAATGTAGAATCAATAATCACTCAGTTATAAAATCATCCAAATTTGGCAACCATTTTGTCATTCTTTCCAAGCAAGAGCTGACGCATTGGTTGTTAATTTTCCAACCACTTCTAAAATTTAGGGCACTGCAACTCATTAATTCACAGTTAATAGCAACACTGTATTTTTATTTCCAATGCGGGGGGGCTGAAAAGATGAGTTACCTTGTTATTCCTTAACTCCGTCCCTTAGCAGATTGCTGAGCGCAGCATTTTACGGCCACGCTGGCCCCTCTTTATGTCGCCATAAAGACCGAGTAAACGGTCCAACGACCGCTACTATTTCTGCTCTGGAGGTACGGGGCCGATCGGACATTTACACAAAGGAGCTTCTGGAACAAACTTTGACGGTTCAGCTAATTCTTTGCAGAGCGGCTCCAAGACTTTCTGCCTCCTGCCTGGCGGGATCCGAGGATCAAAAAGTGGTCGACGGTGGGGGTCTGCTCGAACTCTCCAAACAGACGTCAACGTCCCGAGTTTTGACGACTCAAACCACATCCATATGTGAGGCTCAGATCTGGCCGACTGCACGGGGGGGGGGACACTGGATGGAAGGATCACTTTGGGCAGTTTCGCTAAACAAGGATCAGAGTTCGATTTCAAGAAAAGCAAAACAAAAGAAGGAGTGGTGGATTTACTGCGAGTCGTACAGCAACACCCCTTCAAGTTACCCCAATGGAGAAAAACACCCCAAAAAACACAAGCCAGCCTTTTCAAGCGGGTGACAAATCAGCCGCAAACACTAAAAGGTCTTTCCTGTCGGGGCCTTTGACGAGACACAACAAGGCCCGGCTACGACTTCCTCCCCCGTGTGCTATTGCTTCCCTCCAGGAAACAAAATACAGTTCATGGTTTCCAAGGAAAACACGGCGAGAGACAATCATTCGGCGAGGGGAAAACAATAGCGCCCCCACACCAGGGCAACATGCTGAGCTAATAAGCAGTAATACCCTCCCTCTTGCCAGGTTAGCCCTTAATACAAAATGTCACGCGGCAGGAATGACCTATGCCTTTGACGATATTTTGGGGTCTTTCATGAGGTATATTTGCGACTGTGGGTATTATGATCAAGCAGGTAGAGGCGTTGAGCGGAACATCTAGAACGCTCTACGCGGTTCAGGAAACGACCATCCCAGACGGCGACCAAAAGCTCCGGCCAACGTCTAGTCTCAAAATCAGGATACCTAACACTATAAGGACATATCGTCCAGCCCCCAAACACCACTGTATGTGTGTGCGAGCATGAAAATGGATTCCCTCCCTGGAACCGGCTCCAGCCCATTTCCTCCTCCTGCCACCGCTGAATATTTCCCCAGACTAATGAAACGCTGCCTCGCGAGCGGCCCCTCCACCGCTGGAGCTCCTGACGAGCTTTAATGTAATCTTCCACGCAAACCTTCTCCGCTGTGCTGCGCAACGTGTCTCCGGGCTCGGCCGGGGCCTGGTGAAGTGGAGGAACGCTGTGAGACCCGTGGCTTCAACACGGCCCCCTTTTCATTTCAGAGAATAGAGAATTAGAGAATACCTCAGCGCTGCAGTGACCGCGACCGCCCTTTCCTTTATATTCAAGGTTCTGCGCTGGAAGGCTCTGCTGAGCGGGTTCCCAGCCCCGGCGTGCGCCACCGCCGCCGCCTTTTATTGGTCCGCCCCCCACCACCCAAAAACCCTCCTCCAACCCCCCCCCCCCCCCTGCCCGCCGGTTGGGGAGTCGTGGAAATTCCTCGGCCGCCGTTAAACGGCTTCTGATACGCACGGAAAGCCTAGATTCTTTGTCAGCTGTGAAACCCTAGACGCTGGGAAATGGGCTTCACCTTCCAGTCATTTCTAGTGTTGCGGACCAAAGCAAGAGGGGAGGGGGGGGAATGAAAGATTTGCTGCAGCTCAGCAGCTTCCCACCCCTCCAGTCAGGGAAGAAACATGAGGCAAAGGAGAAACGCTTGAGAGGAGCGGAGCGAGAGAGCGAGTACACGGGGAAAAAAAAGAAACCACAGTGAGGGAGATTTAAGTGCTTTATATAAAGCAGGTTTCATATTCTGTATCTCAAAGAGTCCAATAACCCAAAGGCACTGAGGCACGGCATGGGAACAATCTGAAGGCTCTCCATTTAGCTGCCGGTTGATAGCGAGGGCCTATATCATGAGTGCCGCATATCTGAGCCGCAAACGACTCAAAATGGAGTCTGGTTGTGTATATACACAGATGCGAGCAGCTGTGGGAATTGGAGACTTTGCTTGTTTAACTAGGACGGGCAAACAGAAAGGCGCCTTAAAAACATGACACACCCTTTACATAAAGAATGTGATGAAAGGACCCCTTATACCACATAAAACAACTGCTCACTTGTGGAAACCCAATGTTTGTGCCCTATTTCATATATTTTTGCTGCTTTGCTTCACATCAAGGGTAGGTCGGAGACCTTCCCGCCATGGACCGAGGCAGCGGTTTGACGGTGCTGCCCTTCTGCCACACCTGCTAGTTTTCGAAACCCTGAGTTTCAAGCCGCCTTGAGATCTCCTGCATTGTTGAAGGCGATGGTGGTTGCCGAAGCGCGCGATTGCCCCATTGTACTACATATTCGGCGGAAGCTTTTCTCTCAACACTGGGTCCATTTGAAAAGTCTCCGATGCCAATCACTCGGGTTTACTCCCAGTGATCGGATAAACAAGGTTTAAATTTAAAGTACTGGAGTACTGTCCTTGAATAATGCGCCATGTTCGATGCAGCTCGAGGCAAAAAGAAAACAACAACCTTTGACAGGAAACAGCATTAGCACCTGCCAAACCAACCCACACACTCACACGTGTGTGCGACGTGCGTAAATTTCCAAAGACATCATCGGTTTTACCTTTTGATTAATGGCTAATCCTGTCTCTCATGGCAACCCCTTGCTGGACTTAAGAGCTGCATTAACTCTCTCTTTCCACTCCATGACCACTCCACCACTCCCCCCCTCCACTCGAACACCACCCAACCACGGGGCACCAGGCCTGCAGCCAGCCTGGTAACTCATACATCGGGAGAACATCAACGCTCCGATCCCGGGCCGTCTCTGGGGAGGTCTCGCGCTGTTCTCCATTCAATCACTGATAATGAGATAATGAGAAAAAAATTAGACTCCCATCTCGGAGCGGTTTCGGGTCCCACTCCTTCTTCTGGGCACAATGTTCTCACTTGTCTGCCGGAGGAGGGAATTGTAGATTCCCTCTGCTTTTTTATTTTTTTTTAGTCCTTCACCTGTGTTGGCTTAACTTTGATTCCACAGGTGTTGGGGATAAACTTTATGAGACTGTAGCCTTCTCTCAGCCTCCTCCGAGAGGCTATGTACCGTTCTTGAGGGGAAAATGGATATTCCGGCCTTCTTGGCTGCTGTTCCGAACCTCTCGTGTCCTCACTGTAAAGGTTTGAAATGATTCCTTCTCTTATGGATGGTTTGGCAAAGGAGGGTTCCATAAAAACTCAACAGGGAGAAGGTGAGCAGAGTCGGGCAGAGTCCTGGGCCCCACGGCAGGAAGATTAAGAGCTGTCTTGAAATCACGGGCTCGTTCCGTTTTGATAACGAAGGCCCGACCATAACGGTTGCCCAGTTGACCCGGGAAACCAAATTTGGGCCATTGTTGACCACCTTGTGTGCTCTGGTTGCCCTGTTGTCAACCATTTTTTTAAATTGAAATATGTTAAATTATTATAGAGCACCATTATCACTCGTATGAAATGATTCGACTTCAGAAACCATTTTGTCAGACTTGGCAACCAACAACTAATGCACGGTTGCAAACTTGGCATTAATCTAAAAGCAGTCACTGGGCGCTAACAATTCCTAATCCAGTTGAAAAATGGGGTATCTGGCAGTCTGAAAATGTTGCAAAATTACAATAAATGGCTGTTTGAAACGCCTGCTTATTTCTATGTTGGACGGAAATAATAATTATAATTTGAATCATGAATGGTATTTCGATAGTACTTTCTGTTTTGAATAGACGTGAGGTTCTGCCAAATCCTAATGCAGGGGAGAGGGAAACGAGGAAATGGAGCTTTCTTAGTCCCCCGTTCTGGAGATGGACAGATGGATGTATGACGGATGGATGGATGTATGATGGATGGATAAATGGATGGATGGATGGATGGAGGGACGGACGAACAGATAGATAGATAGACGATAGATGGATGGACGGACGGATATTGGATGGATGGACGGACGGATATTGGATGGATGGATGGATCCAAAAACAGCCGGCGCTGCATGCGTGGATAAATACTGTGCTCAATTTTGGTAAGCAGCAGAAGAGAAAAACACGGAAAATAAAGCATTATTTATCGTGCAGTTCATCTTTAAATCGCACCGCTCACAGGGAGGTGAAAACCCCAACGTGAATAAAAATGGAACAAAGTCTTCTTATTGGTGGAAGTGGCCAAATGGTCTGAGGGATTTTTATGTAAATTTCCTGTTTCGTAACCAATTCATCGATTTTCTTAGCCAGGCAGAATGTGATAGGACAGAGACAGAGAGAGAGAGAGAGAGAGAGAGAGAGAGAGAGACTGATTATCATATTAGATATGGATATGGTCGAGACTTCTTAAATGGACTGAATATAAATAAAACTGATTCCATGGCTTCAGAACTGCATCTCTTCAGGAAACAAAGGAATTTTCTTTAAGATCCCAATGTTTCGTCACCGGGAGACGTGGAGGTATTGCTCAATAAATCACGCCCAAGAAAGTTAAAAAAAGTATAAAACTGCCAGATTTACATTGAGAGCACCTTCAGACGAAATATGATCGTTGGCAAAATTAATACAGGTTGTGCGACTTCAAATTTAAACGCACACACGCACGCACGTACACACACACACACACACACACACACACACACACACACACACACACACACACACACACACACACACACTATAGTCTAATCAGCGATGCAGATAACCAATTTTGAGACCGATAAATGTGTCCAGTGAATTTGACATTTTTTCAACTTCAACGAAAAGCTTCCTTTAAATAAAAAAATGTTTAATGGAATACTCTATATATACTTTATATATCGAAAAAAATTCAAAATATAACATATAATACTGTATAAATAAAAAAATACACGATATAACTAAAAAGCGCAACCATACCGTTTTTGATGGCGCAGACCATATAAAGTCATAGATGTGTACATACAGTTTGTAATTCGCCATAGAGACAATCGATGGATCCACTCGGAAACAATGTTTGGAAGGGCTCACAAAAGGTCACAAGAAATGAATAATGGCTAGGGTGCAAATACGATTTAATAAGAGTATTTTCCATTTTTTTAGCTTCTGAAGTGAAAAACATAGTCAAGCACAAAGAGTTATAGGAAGGCAAGATGTGTGATCACGACTTTTATTTTGTCTGCGGTCGTAGCAGATTGAAAAATCCCCGTTCGCAAAGTGAAATTCCACTCCGGGGTTTTTGAGACGACCGCATGGATCTGGCGAATTGGCAGCGACCCAGAGGTCCAACTAATGGCACATGGGTTGGAGCAAAAACGTGGCAGGCATTGGACTTTCTGGACCTGGAGTTTTCTGCCACTAGCGTCAGCATCTAGATGAATAAATGTGCGCTCTATCGTTCTCATGTTATAAAATCCACCTGTTATAACCCTAACCCGAACCCGAACCCATCAGCTGTCATCACATGGGGTGAAATGGAAAATAATGTGAAAATAAACCCGCACATAAACATGTGTTCATCCAACCTGCTCCACGTTGAAGCACTCACACACCGGATTGCCCCGGCACTTGAAATTCACCTGATCCTCATATACTGTATATTCACCAACATGCATTCATGCCACGCCTGCCCAGCATTCACACAGTAAACACACGTTCTGACCCCGGAGTGAGTAGAAAGGGAAGTGCGAGCAGAGCTGCCAGGTCTCACGCTTTGACCGTGAGACTCACGCAAATCAGCCAGTTCACACACCACACCTCCTGTTCTCACGCTGAGAACCCCAAAATGAGTAAAATTGCTTTTTATTTCGATTTTAAATATATATTTATAGCAATTTTACTCATTTTGGGGTCCTCAGCGTGAGAACATATATATATATATATATATATATATTTATTTAAATGTATGTGTATATATAGTGTATTTCCTCACTTGTGCTTGCTTTTTATCCCTGAGTGTGAGGATGGATATTATATACACAGGGTGACCACATTTTGAAACTCCCAAACTGGGACCCTCAGGTGTACCGCACATCGGGACGTAAGTGTACCGCACATGTTTTTATTTGCTTTATTTGGATGAACAGGGGGCATGGGGACGCGCAGCGGAGTCGCCTACAGGAAGCGCACACAAACGCATGTGCGCATACACACACACACACACACACACACACACACACACACACACACACACCCACACACACAACACACACACATACACACACACACACACACACACACACACACACACACACACACACACACACCCACACACACACACACACACACACACACACACACACCCACACACACACACACACACCTCTGAAAGTACCCAATTCACAGTGAGTGAGTGGCCGTGTTGATTATGAAGGTAAATATGAGGCATGTGAGAACCTGTGGAACAAAAATCTCAACTTGTATATTACATTTTCATAAAGTCTCATAGTGTCATAAGTCTGACCAATCACAAGACAGGGGCTTTTCTTTTAGCGCCCTAACAGGTGGGGGGCTGCTGATGGAATCCCAGTAATGAGGTGCGGCTTCACGAGGACAGCGGCAGGTCGCCGTCTCGGTGGCCTATTAGAGACCGTCTACAAACATGACAGTTAGATAACACCGTTTTCAAAGGTAAATAGCTTTTCGGTCTTGTGACTTAGGACACCCAAACAAGGTCTACGTATATAGTGCTATGACCTGGACTACATGTTGCACAGCCGTGCAATTTCACAGACTATATATTGAACTTTGAAATCAATCAGATTCAGACCATAAGGTCAATGCCTATTTCATCCCTGTGTGTGAGCTGCATGCTAACTGTGCTAGCTCAAGGCATGGCTGCAGAAGGAAGCAACTAGCCTAGCTCACACAAAATGAGATCTTCAATCTACATTGAAGCTACATTTGAAACCATTTTTTACGCATTACACATGTATCTAGTGGATACCAGTCTTGTGCCACCTGTAAAACTTGTGTTGGTGCTGTAGGGTTGCAAGTCCTGTCAGCTGAGTTTTGGTGACGCTAATGTTCTGACACTAAGCACTCATACCTGGCAACCCCCAAGTCCCTCAGTTATGCATCAAAAATAGCTTTATTTGCAACTACACTCGTTTCTACTTTGTTTTTAGTCGTTACCGTATCACTTAAATGTGATGCTGGAAGGATAACTCCCCTAATTTTACATGAGCTAGGCTAGTTGATCCCATCTGCAGCCATAAATTGAGCTAACACAGTTAGCAAGTGGCCTTTACATATCTCTGTACTGGACACACAGGGATGTGAATTGGTGTTGGCCGGTCCAGAGCGAGAGGCGGCACCAGGTCAACAAAGCACATGCCAGGAGTCTGTTTGAACACTATCACTGTAATTAGGCTTTCTGTGTGTGTGTGTGTGTGGGTGTGTGTGTGTGTGTGCGTGCGTGCGTGTGTGTGTGTGTGCGTGCGTGTTTGCGTGCGTGTGCGTGTGTTCCGTGGTTGCAATCCGCATGCTTTGTACTCGGAGCTCTTCGTGCTTGGTCATTAAAGCAAAGGCAACACTTGCGTAAATTGCACGCTCAAAACTGCTAAAACAGCATTTTTTCTCTCAGTGGCCATACGTGGACTTGTGCTGCTCTTTGAGCCCCTCAACCTTTTTCCTGGTTCCATTCCTGGCGAGCCTAATTTCTGTACGTAGAGAGCAACAGCTTAGCGTGCTGCTAACCTCTATGACCCCGGTTGCTGGTCTTTGGAACAATAGGGTCCACAGTGAGATTTTGGGTCCTTCCGGGTTCATGTCACAGGGCTACGATCATGTGCTTCAGACTTAAAACCAAAGCTGGTCTATCCGTCTGGTACTGATAAGGTGAGAGGTGTAGCTTGTTTTTTTTTTTTGGTATTGTCAATCGTGATACAAAATCATATTGTTTTAAAGGCGTAATCTGCAAAGTTTTTTTTTTGCTAAAAATACAACTCAGATTATGCTTTCTAGCCATTCTCACATACCTCTAAATCCATTGTGTTCCTGCCGCTCTGTTTCAGTGGGAGGAGCCACCTTCACTGATTTCACCTCATCAGCCCACCAAAATTTGTTGCTGAACAAATTTGAGGTGAGAAATAAGCAATCTAGTTGCTGAATCTTCACTCATATTAGATCTACAAGTTTGTTACGACTGTCATGAGGCAAGGGTGCAAGAGCACTGTTGCAATGCCGGTTGCACCGCAAGGGACACCGCACACAGGGATTTTTATGTTATATGTAAATGTCGGAAAGTAAAATAAAATAAAATAAATACATCTATAATAAAAACATACCGCTTTCATTGGTTGTTTGGAGAAAAGCACAGTGGATCCCCGCCACAGCCTCCACTCTGTTTTCCTTTTCTATTTACTATCTCTTTACCTATATAGCTGGTTTATTTTTAATAAACACACAGCAGAATTGTTTTTTTAAATGCTTACATTTCTACATTTCATCGGCAGTTTCTTCACAGACAGTTGATATTGATTCCTCTTTCTTTTAAAAGAAGCAGCCATTTAATGCATTTGCGTTAGAATTTGTGTTATTTTGGGTTAGGGTATAGTCCTGTTTTAATATTGTTGGCAAGAATGCACTGATGAACATTCACAAACAAGAACAGCAAAATTCAGCCGCCCCCAATTGCCAAGAAACGTGAACACATAAAGTGACATGGTGCAGATTTTTTTCAACTTCTATTTGGTGTGACCCGCCATTGTTTCTTGAGGTGAAAGAAAGGTCGGGTGAAAACACAGAAATCTTTGAAAAATCTGAAACAGGTATACAATGCATCTCTATAGTCTTTATGATTCCCAACCCAATCCCGATCAATCCAAAAATGTTAAGGATGTTGTTTGTGATTTCCGAGGTGACTTGAACGCACCATCCGACTTGAACTGAGCTTCATTTCTGTTTGTCAAAATTGACCAAGTATGATATGTTAAAAATTCACAAATCGGTGGACGTGGAAGTATTGTTATTATGTTTATACTATATAATTTATATATCTATATATGATATACTGTATATGCATATGGAACATTTAAAAAAGTGTTTACTTCTTCCTGATTCTTTTATAGACATGTACGTATTCTTTGTGAAGAATTGAACATACATAGTTATTTTTTATCTGTATTTTTACGATCTTCAATAATTTTTTCTTGAGTTTCACTCTTTTTTTAAATGTCTGAAATAAAAGAAATCGCCAGTTGAAATGTGAACATCTGGTGAATAGCGAATTTCAAGCTGTCTATTCATTCCCCCGAGAACCAGAAACACTTGCATAATGTCACTAAAGCGGCTCGGTGCAAATACAACATGGAGAGAAAAACGAAAAA
The DNA here is from genome assembly GCF_960531495.2 of Zeus faber. NCBI lineage: Eukaryota > Metazoa > Chordata > Actinopteri > Zeiformes > Zeidae > Zeus > Zeus faber. Next base: position 15,098,867 of record NC_137193.1, read on the forward strand.
AAAAAAAATGAAGTTCAGTCACGTTGTTCCCAACCAGTCGATAGATATTTGGGGCTCTAGCTCCTCTGTCACTTAGCGTCATGCCAACACCTCGCAGCGTCTGGATGGAAGGGCATGGCTTCCATCAGGGCTGCCTTTTTAGAGCTTTGGTGTGTGTGTGTGTGTGTGTGTGTGTATGTGTGTGTGTGTGTGTGTGTGTGTGTGGGGGGGGGGGGGGGGGGGGGCACTTGCACACCTATTTGTATGTCTGGTGGGGGGGGGGGTGTCTTGCCTAGTGCATACGTCTCTTCCCCTGATGGATAAACTACCAGCGAGTTCAGAGTGTAATGGCCTCCAGACCTCTCCAGCAATGTGTTTTTGACATGGATTTTTGGGTGTCGGGTTCAGGTCTTTATCCTTTTTCAGATTTTTATGAGAAGGAAAGAAAATAAAATGTCTATCCGTGCTCCTCGTTGCCAGATCATTAAACCCCCCCCACATGAAAGCAGGGGTCAGAGTGCAGGGGCCAGAGGTCAACCGACCAAGATGTCACCGAGGAGAAGAAATCAAGAGATTGGAGCATAGAGAGGAAGTGGAAGGTTTGTTGATTTGGTTAATTCCCGTTTCGATGGAAGAATGACTGCGCACCATGAGTTTATAATAATAGAATAATTACATTTCATTCCTATGTAATTCAATGCATTGGCTGTAATGATTCATAGCCCGTTGTTATGGGAAGGAACAGTAGGAGGTCGGAACATTTCAGAAGAAGGGAAAGAAAAGCAGGATTGGGCGATGTTTAATTAATTAAATATCGCGGTATTTTGGGACGAAAACCACGATAACGGTAATTCAACGATATTTTGGGGGGTGACTACTGGTGCTTTCATGAGATATTTACAAGTAAGAAACAGTCGTGTAGCTTAGTGGTGAATATCATCACCAAAGTGCTTGAGGCATTGGCTATGCTGCGCCCCATTGAAATCGGAAATCGGAAGAATCGGAATAACGAGTCGGAATTTGGATTTCACTTGATTTGATTAGAACAGCTAGAACAGCCTAAGAAGTTGAGAAATTTGTATTATTTTACTGTAATACAGCCTTGAAGACAGCATTCAACTATATTTTGATATTACGATAACCAAAGCCTGAGACGATATACAGCCTCATATCGCGATATCGATATAATTGCGATATATCGGCTAGCCCTAAAGAAGCATTACATTTCATTATATGTCACACCCTGTCTGCAGTTCCCCATTTATCTGTTTACAGAGGAATAAAAACTATGTTTTTATGGTAGTATCCCAACCCCCAAATTCATCACCATCCATCCATCAGCTGCTCCACCTGAGCCTTCATCACCTGTGAATAAAAGCTGTTGTAGCGGAGATGGAGGGATGACGGATGGGGAGTAGGGGATGGGCGGAGAAGAGAAGGATTTGTCGCTTCATTGGCCGAACTTGTAGAAAAGCCGGCGGCGTGGCAATTGAATCCCATCTAAGCCTTTTCCTTTAAGAGGATTTGGGCTCAGGGGGGAGTGGGACCGGCCACAGGAATCAGTTTGGAGTGGGCTCCCCGTGGCATGACGGAGGGATGAGGTGGAAGAGAGATAGAGAGAGAGAGAGAGGGATGAGAGAGATATCCAAGGCTTAGTTGTGATGATAATCATTGGGAGATTTACACAATACCAATGTAGTGTATATAGAACAATAACTGCTTGTCTATCTGTCCGTCCGTCCGTCCGTCCGTCCGTCTGTCCGTCCGTCTATCTATCTATTTATCTATCTATCTATCTACAGTATCTGCCCTGTTTTTCAATAATCAGGATGACAAAAAATAATAATTGAATTGAAATGAAAATAGCTTGATTCAATGTCATACTGCTGAAAGCCAGTGACAAAGACAATATATTATCATCCAGCCCACTGTAGAAAAAAAGAGATGAGGAGAGAGAGGGAGAGAGAGAGGGAGAGCGATCGGAGAGGACCATGATGAGGAAAAATGGCCATGGGAGGCCGTGGGAGGTGAGGGATTTATTTGACAGGTGATTGTGTCGTGTTGTTCCACTGCTGGCGGCAACGGTGATGGAGCCAGCACCAGGAAAGGAGGGATGATATGGTAGCAGAAGGGTTTATGACAGGGGTCAGCCATGTCATGCAGAGACCAAATATATAAATAAATACTGTCTATTCACACAGGGAGAAAGAGACTGTGGGCGCTAACCATGTGAGGGATGGACAAATGGAAGGAAATGGAGCAATGGGAGGATGGGAGGAGGAGAGGTGAGCGGCAGCTGGTGATCTCTGATCCCATTATCTGGGGCTAATCCCGACCAGCAACGAGTACACTGTAGTGGACTGTCCATGCACTTGTGTTTACAATCTGTGTGTGTGTGTGTGTGTGTGTGTGTGTGTGTGTGTGTGTGTGTGTGTGTGTGTGTGTGTGTGTGTGTGTGTGTGTGTGTGTGTGTGTGTGTGTGTGTGTGTGTGTGTGTGTGTTGGATTTGGCATGGCACGAACTGGAGCACCAGGGCTGATTTGCTGTCAGCCGCATTGTTTCAGGCCACCGTGTCAGGAACAATGAACTAGGCTGGATGTAGTACCATAAATTGGTAAATTATAGGATAACTCCAGTATTTTTCCACCATTGAAAGTGAGACACAAGTGGTTTGACAATGAGGTAATCGCTGAAGTGGGTGAAGAACGCGGTCGCGATTGCCCCATTGCCATCACTTGGGTTGACTTTGGTTATAAATAGGTGAATAAATAAGGCTCAAGTTAAGAAATATACCAGAATTATTCTTTCAAAATACCAGAATGTTCATTTACACACTGATGCTTCAACTTCCTAAGATCCAAAATTGTACATGTTTGGAAATGTTACAGTATGTTGAATTGTTACCAAGTTAGTACCATGTTGGGTCCAACAATTCAAACCGGTGTTTCAAATTCCTTGGATCCAAAATTTGACTGGCATATTCTGTCAAGAGAATTTAATCTATCAACATAGGCCTAATAAAGAATTACCCAATTGCCCAAGGCCCAAGATTTTACGATCAATATCAACAGACTCCACAAGGTCCATTTGATAATATTTAGCTCTATAACATTTATAGCTAATATAGCTATAAAACGGTGAGCTATGGGGAGATTTGATCTCTTTCCCAACAACAACAACAACGACATTTTCAAATAAATACACGGACAAATCGTTAGAGTTGAAAATCCTTGCTGCAGGCTACGGGTCCCCTACAGACCCCCTTTAGGGCTCGGAGTAAAGAGGGAGCTCATGTGCTGAAAGTCCCACCACGTGGTAGAAGCACTGGTTAGCCTCAAATAGCTTTCCCTGGAAACGTGCTCGTGGACCAACCAACCAAGATGACATGGACCTCAAGACCCAGGCAATGATTACCTTAAATCAACAGTTTCGGAATTCAAGCCCTGGACCCTACATGCATGACTTCTATGGATCTTTGCTGATGAATACGTCTGGATTCTTGAGTCGTTCATGGGGGTCTGCGACATATCTGGGTTCAGTCTATTGTTGGAAGAGAAATAAAGCAACTGGATGTAATCAACAAGACAAACCAACAAAAAGCAGCTTTTCTATTATTCAACACAGCCTGGTATCAAGGCGGCAAAACGTGTACTTTTAATGCACTCTGGGCTTAGAGAATCCACAGGGAGAGGTAGGAACGTGGGATCAACATGACTCATGTAATTACCCATTAATGACACTGTCTAATTAGGGAGGCAGGGGCATAGCGAGCTGTCTAACTCAATGTAGGGTCCACAACCACATCAGACTTTTATCTCCCGTCTGCATGGCTACCACAACAATGAACCGAAATATCTACAAGCAAAATAAAGACAATCAACTTTGAGTCAATGTTGTTGTTTCCTGAACCAGCGGAATAAGGGCTTGATTACTTGATTACCCAAGTGTGGCCGAGCAGATGTGGGATTTCTGAGCCTGAAACTGGTGCAAGTCTCAAAGGAATGATGATCCATGTCTGATATAGCTGCTAATACATTGCTGCAGAGGCTCATTAATTCATATCATGCAACTAAGCAGGGCTTGAAAATAACAGTTGCCCCAGGCTACCGGATTTGCGCCATTGTAAACGATCTTGTGTGGCCTGGTGTCAACCCTCGGTGTCAATTATTTGAGCAGGAAGTAGCCCAATTATCATCATTTAAGAGTTGAATGTTGTAAAGTTATGTTGCACCGTGAGTAAATCTGATAAAAAAATCGATCTATCTATCGATTATAACTCAATTATTAAATGATTAAAATTCTGCAACCATTTTTATCGGTTCTGGCAACCAACAGCCCTGGCATGGTTGCCAAGTTGGAAACCAATTCTAAAAATGAGTGCTCTGAAATATTCATATTCTGAATCTGCTCCTTCTGTCCAGGAGAACTGGGTGACACCAGCGTGTGACACTGCCTCCCGGCGTGCCACTCCACTTTGCCATCGTGTGACACAGTTACCTGTGCGGATTAAGCCTGTGAGGGCAGCATTTAAGGTTCAGCTGGCACATGGTGCAGATTAGCCGTGCACGGTTAGAGATTTAGCCCACATGCAATCAGGGATCAAACAATGATCACAGAGAGGAGGCCATTTTGCTGCGTGCCTCCGCGTCTCTCCTTGTATGAGTGATGTTCGGCAGAGCGCTGGGCCGGAGTGATTGTTGAAGCCAATGTGATCCACGACCAAAGGAAAAATTTGAAAAAACACTTCCAGGTTTGACACATGCGAGCCAGCTGCGCGACGCCCGCTGCATTCCTGTCTTATCAGCCAAACAACAGCCTGCCACAAGCGAGCTAACAGAACCGAGTAAACAACTCGCCTGGTTCAAACCATATCGTCTCAGGGAAAGGGTTTGAAAAACCGCGGGTTGAGGCCCACCGGTGGGTCGCAGGGGAGGGCCGAGTGGGAGGCAGGCAGGCTGGATTAACGTTCTGTTTTGGTGAGCGTCTTTTACATCGTGACTTAAAAAGATACACCGAAAAGAAAAGCGACGACACAATCCATTTAAACGGGGATGGGAAATCAAATTATTTATGTTTCTGTCGCTCGTTTTAGTCAATAGAAATATGGAGCGTCTCGGGCCAAATTGTAACTCTACGTCTGGATCTTGGTGAAAAATACGTTTGGAAACTTCTGCTCTGGGGTACGTCAGGTTTCCAGTGCAGGTTTAATTTGCCAGACTGCAACAACATTAGGTCAGACCATCTCCTTTTGGGTATTTTACTCAGCCAGGGTAAGCCTCACCACTTGCAGTTTAATAAAGCCATCCAGGCTGGATTTTGCGAGGAGCTTCTTGAGTGACTTATTAAGGAAGTTCTGCTGCTTCTGGCCCATATTTGGAACTGATGAGACAAAACTCATTCAATCTCCATTCTATGTAAATAATTGAACTCTGGCAAACCAAAATAGGCCCACTACTTACCACTAGAGTCACGGTGCTTTTTCAATCTTTAATGAGCTTTATGGCAGAAGGAGCCTCTTTCCCCTGGGCACCCCAAAAAGAGGGCTAATTCGTCAAGACACAGAAAAACACACTTTAGAGTGAAAAATCACGCACCCAGATCTCATCACGGTGATCTAATAAATACAATGGCGCCCTTTGCTTCAGGCAGACAACAAAGCACCCTGAGCTAAAAACGGTTCTAAAATGTCTCCGCCAAAGCTTGCCCTGCTCTCTTGGCTCCCCCCAATTCTTTCCCTGTGTTGTAATTCTGCAAGAATGTGTGGTTTGCGAAGACTGCAAACCCTGGCTCTCTGGAGGTTTTAAAACAACACAAGATGCTCGCCGGCTGCCGCTCCGCCCTCGTACTACGCTCCCCTCCTCGCGGGTCGTCGGAGGATGCCGTCGCCTCGGGTAAGAAGAGGGGAGTTGCCTCGGCATCAAAAGGGTCCGTCAGCGGTCCACATTTCACTGCTTCACGAGTGCCTTTGAAGACGACGTGACAGATCAGGGGAGGGCGGTGTACACGCCAAAACTTTGACGGCGGACGGATCTCCTAAGTGGAAGCAGGAAAGGGTGCGCATGAGGGGGAACGCACTGTAGCGCTGCGGCGGTTCATCCCATCATCCCACACCAGCGGAGCCACAAACCTCCCCCCGTCCCTATCCCCGGCAGCGGCGAAAGCTTTTCTTGTGTTTGCGACAACCCTTTTCAGAAAGACTCGCGAGGAAGCCTCCGCGTGTGGAACACCGTGGGGGGGGGGCGAGCACACGAAAACAACGACGCGGAGGCTTTGAAAGCAACGCAGCGTGGGCCCTCCTTTAAAGAGGCATCTTCGCTTCTCCCTTCTGAGTCATTCTGAAAGTGTCGGGGAGGTCCGCCGGCCGCACGCAGACGGGTTGAGGTCAGTGCGTGGGTTAATGAGGTTGGAAATGTAAAATCAAGGGAAAAAAGGATGTGATCGTCTGACGGGCGCCCGTGAAGATGCGGTGAATCCCAAACACATTGGGAACACATGAGCGAAGCATCGAACGCATCCTGACGATGTAATTTTATACTCAAACAAACGGAAGTGTAATCAAGTTGAATTTAGTTAAAACAGGCTAATCAAATTTCTTTCCACAACAAGTCTCAAGGGGCTTGACAAGGAAATACAATCATTTCCAATCGCATTCCACAGTAGTACCTCCTCTTACATCTCATGCAAACAAATATTCACTGCAGGGGGGGGTGGCCTAAAAAAAAAGGTTGAGAATCCCTGCAAAGAATCCCTGCAAATAAAAAGTACAATCTCTGATGTGCAATGTGTCAAAATATGTGCAATACGCTGGTATTCTGATTGCTATTTATGTTGTTTTTTCTATATATTTATATTGTTTATAGTGCTTACCCTTATATGCTCTCTATTTTCTGCTGTCCCTTTTTGCTTCTGTAACAATGTAAATTTCCCCGTTGTGGGACTAATAAAGGTTAAGGTTTATCTTATCTTATCAACACTAAATCAGTGTCATCTAATCACACAAACCCAAACCCAGCAACTATGGAAATCAGCACAGACACTAGACAGGCCGTCAAACAATTACCCTGTTTATATTGGGAATGGGCTGCATGGTAGGGGTGGGTGGATCGATACCAAAAGCACGGATGCTACCCGTACTACGTGTCGTTTTGAAGATGGATTCCAGTGTCAATAAGATCAATATATCAATCAATCAATATATTCCCTCACTTGCGCTTGCTTGGTGCCCGTCGCTGTGTGGTGGCGGAGGGATCCTTTCCGTACGTTACGTGGTCGCCCACGCGCAACACTGGCAGGAAGCCGTTTGCGAAGCCCCGCCCCTATTAATATGACACGTGTCACATGTCTAAATTGCACCAAATTCGACACTGCACGTCCTCGGGTCCCCGGCGATACACCCGCCGAGTGTAAGGTCGATCGGATCAACGGTTGTCGAGACAATCGAAGGACAGACAGACAGAGAACAGAGTTTCCTTCCTGTATAGGTCGATGACTGTGTGAATAGACGGGCTCGCAGATTTGGAAAACCGAATCAGATTTACCTCAGGTCGCAACATCGCAAAATATTAAACAACAAGAAAAGCAAACTATCAGCGCCAGGTAACGCTTGAATGGGTTCGGCTACGGCGTATGAGTAACATAATAACAATATAATCATGTTTCCTTGTTTTAAAATTCTGCTTTGTGTGGAGGAGAGTCCCTGGAGACCAGTGCAGGCTGTGAGGCTCTAACAAGGCTTTGAGGTTGCAGGTTGACAGGATATCTGCTAATGCACCAGGCCTCCCCCGGATTCCAGATCCCTTCTCCAACCCCTTCCTACTTCTGAATTCCTTTTGATTTATGTCGGATCGCTTGTTTAAGGAAAGCCTGGACGGGCGGGCCGGCGGACGGACGGAAGGGATACCCCGCTGGCTCCGGAGAGCCTTTCCACTCAGTCCATCCATCCACTTGATTAAACAAATTACCGTCAAGGTAATCGAGGTCTGCTCCCTGCCCGCCACCTTCCATTACCCCTCACAAAGCCATTTAATCGCGGCGTGGAAATGTTATGAGCGAAGTGAAAGCCGTCGGATGACCTTGGATGATGTCAGTGTCTGGAGTTGGAGGGGAGGGAAAGAGAGAGAGACGGACTTTTGAGCTGGTCAATGGCAGATACTCTAGCTTTCAGGGGAAAATTTGTCTTTTTGTCTATCGTTCCAAGAGTCGGTCAAGAAGGTCAACACCAATTTCACCCTCCGATCCCAAAAGCTGAGCCACTGAAGTGTGACTTTTTGTGTCTTCATGAGGAGTAAAAATTCAATCATAAAAATGAGATCTTAGCTTTTTTTTTATGTTGCTATGTTTGATTATATCTATCTGTTGGGCTCTGTGGTTATCAGCTGATAGCAGAAGACAAACAAAAAGATAGACAGGAAGATAATTCCCTCAAAAAACACTAGAGTATAACTGGAGCATGGTGGTTTCAAGGCACTTTTGACGGGTGCAATTTATGTACTACAGAGGCCAGACTATATAAGCTTCCGACTTCAAATGACCAAACCTCGATGGGTGGGAAAGCCTCGGATCCAGACAGGACCGAGGCCCCCGGCCCGAAGCCGACAAAAGTGGATTTGCTGTAAAAGGGGTCGGCCAAAAGGTCAGCTTTTTGGCCGACCACGGCCGTGACACCACACGCGCTGACCAGCGGCCTCCTGTTTGTTTGTTTTGGAGACTTTATAGAAATGTTCCAGTTCCACCCGTTCAAGACGGGGCCGTGCGGTCGCTTTTCCGGAAAAAAGGAAACGACCGTGTCGGTGGAGTTTGCATTTAGAATCAAAATGGATTCCATCTGACACGGTTTCCTCTGCCCTCTCTAAACCCCTTGTATGGATTGAGTAATAAACCCCCTGTTCCCTTCGGTAATGGAGGACCCGCCGCTGGGTGGTGACTCTGCTGAGAGGGTTTACAGTCAGCACTGAGAACACCCAGATGGCTGTTAACAGAATGCATTAGCAGAGATTAACTCGCCTGCTAGAATCACCGCATTAGAGCCTCTGATCACGTTAGCGGTCACAGCAGAGAGAGGAGTAGAGGCCGTGGGCAGGCTGAGGCTGACCTCGGGATGATCACTAAACGATGTGCCATTGTCGAGGCGTCAGATATTTGCATATTGGATCGCATCCATTCCAGTGTTTGAGGTCAGCGGTTCTCAACGCGGGGTCCGGGGACCCTCCCGGGAGGGTCCTTCAGGAGATCCCCCAGCAAGAGTTAAAGACATTGGCACCGTTAGAGAGTGTACAATGGAGACTTTTTTACCCTAATTTCACTATTACCTCCATAAATAGATAGGTGTGGAAGTTTGGACTAAATCTATCTACTCTACTAGAAATCTTTCAGATCGGGGGTCCGAGTGATTAAATCTTATCAAACAGGGTCCGTGGCCTAATGCGTTGCATGTCCTTATTGAGTTGGTTGTTAATCAGTTGAGAATCACTGTTTCAGGTCATGTCGCACGGCAGCTTGAAGTTAAATGGGCTAAACAAGCCAACAAGGAGACAAAATTCTTCATAAAATATCCTTTTATTATTGTTGCTATCCTGCAATATTCATTTGACATTTGATGGGTTCCATGAAACATCTCTCCACTTGGGCCCAAGCTCTTGGTATTTCTATATTTGTCTCTGTCCCGTGAGTCATTGTCTGGCCAGGTTTGACGCCACTGACGGAGTTTTAGGACTTCAAAGACGGGGACGTCTGCCACGGACACGCACATAACCATCTGGTTACCGGCTCTTCGGTCCTGACATCATGGCTCCTCCAAATCAAAACAAGGAATTGAAGCAGAACCTCTACAAAGTCGGCGGGTTATAATTACTGCTGAAACCAAACATGGGTAGAAAAGCAGAGACATTTCAGGATGTTTCGGGCTGAATCCACCCAATGGGGGAAGGGGAGCCTAGCTTCCTGTGTTTGTGACGTTTTACAATGGCAGACACGGCTCATTAATGAATATTCATGAGCCTCCAATTGGGGGCCTTAAAATTCGGAGCCTTTCATGAGAAAGGGTTTACAACGCCAGCGTGCCATTAGGAGGAGGAGCTCTCGGTCGGCGTCGGGGTTCGGTAATAACTTCCACCGCTCCATCAAATCATCAGCTTCCCCCCGTGGGATTGCAGAGTTTTCCCCATGAAAACACCTCTGGATTACGACGCCGCGGGGAGCGTTACTCGTGCAGTTTCTGATCAACCTGCTTGAAAGACGGGGATGATCCATCATTTGTGCTCTGAATCAACATTGGGGGAAATAATGGCAACAGCAGACGTTCAAAAAACATTTTTCTGCCTGGCAGCGCGCACGGCATATTTTTAATTAGGAGCCTTTTAAAAGTGATAAAAAACGCTCGTAAATGAGAGTGAGCACAGATGTGTTAAATGTGCCGTGCCGTTTTCCACAGGAATCTCGGGAGTTAGGACGGAAAAAGTGCGCAGACGTCATGCCTTCATATATCCCCCCCTTTTTTTGGACTCCGTGCAGATGGAACGCATTTGGCGTCGCTGTCTTTTCAGCGGGACGCGGCCAAGCGATGACGACTTCCCAAGTAGCTTTTGATTTGGGCTGAAACCCCCTAACTAAGAGACCAACAAACCCCAAGAGTGTCCGCAATCCATCCCGCTGACATCTAATAGGGCTTTAAAAGCAGAAAGTGTTTATCTCAGCTGGAGTGCTGTGACGGAGCTGACTGGTGTCATAATTCCAGCCTTGGGGCGAAGTCATCGGCGAATGAAAACAGCGTTTTGATAACGTTTGCTCCTGGAGGAGGCCATTCATGGGATTTGACTTCTCTTTCATGCCTCCTTGGTTTCAAGAAAAAGAAAATTACAATTCATTTTGGTTCAACGTCAGTTAAGCGGTAATTCTGAAACTTTTTCACATCATGGACACTCTCTTTGATACACATTAGGCCATGGACCCCATTTGACTGATGTCATTATTGTACATCCTCTAACAGCGCTAATGTCTTTAGTAAAATTTAACTATGAATAATTTTGCCGGGGACCCCTTGGTACCTCTTGAAGGACCCCTGGAGGGTTCCTGGACCTCATGTCAGGTTTAAGGTATCATCTGAAAGTGCCTCTACAGCTGTCAAAAATGAGCTGAGTTTCTGTAAAACTTTCTGAACAAACAGGAAAAGCTCCTTATGTCCCCCAATCCAATGGCGTCCTGGTCAGCTACCGTCAACTTGCCCACATGCTTTTCACACGCCACACAAGGCGGTTGCCCAGTTGCCCTGAGCAACAAGATCTGGGCCATTGTCCACCAGCTTGTGCAGTCTGGTTGTATAGAAATCAATCCATCTATTGATCTCAATCAAGTATAAAATGCTGAATCGGCAACCATTTTGTCGGTCTTTGCCACTGACCAAGTTATTGTCAGGGAAACACCAGAACCCCTCCTCCCATCCATCCCTCTCAATACACAAGGATGCATCCCATAAATCGAGTGGAATATGGGGAAAAGACTCCACGGAAAAGGAAGAAAGGGAAGAAAATAGAAATCCACCAGAGTTATTTTCTTCCACCCCTCTATTCCACTTTGTCACGGCCACAAACCCCCGCCACCGCCGCCGCCGCCATCCGTCCCTCCGAAAAGTTTCCATTTGCTCAGATAATTAGGTTAAAAAATGGAGAAAATGGAAAAGAGGCTCAGGGATGACAAGAAAAAAGCC
>NC_137193.1:15113046-15115546 GCF_960531495.2 Zeus faber
CAGGAAATAGAGCGTCCAATAGAGCGTCCAATAGAGCGTCCAATAGAGCGTCCTGCTCCACGTCTGGCCTGGGAGCAGGCTGTTTCATTGGCTGATTAAGTTTCGGTTCCGTGTGTGTCCTCAAATTTCATTCAATTTAATTCAAGTTTGTCCTTTAAATTTAAGTCCATTTTTGGGACCATTTTTCTACTCCCCTATCTTTACTTCCAACGTGGAGGAGGAGGAGGAGGAGGGAAAGAAGAAGAAGAAGAAGAAGAAGAAGAAGAAGAAGAAGAAGAAGAAGAAAAGCAGAGGATAAATATTTAGTCCACCTGCCGGAGACACACATTTGACTTATTCATGTCGTCGTAAATTAAAGATGAGCACTTAAGGGGGGAACATATTGCTTTTATCCACACAGAATAAGGGAGAGAAGAAGTTCTGACACCCTCGCCCACCCTCCTCCGCCCTCCTCCGCCCTCCTCCGCCCTCCCCCGCTCAAGCAGCAGCTCCAGCTCGGTGTGGCCTTGGAGAGGATTTCGAGCAGCAGAGGCAGCGATCGGAGGGAAATGGCGTCTGAAGTGTAAGGTCTGACATTTCCACAAGACAACGGATCAATTGGAAATGTTATCGCATGTCTGTGTGTGTGTGTGTGTGTGTGTGTGTGTGTGTGTGTGTGTGTGCGTGTGCGTGTGCGTGTGCGTGTGCAATACGGCGGCCTATACAGAAACGCACCCCTCAGCGTGTCCGTTCCCGAGCAGCAGGGGGTCGGGTTAACGCGGAGGCCAACTCGCACCTCGGCCACTTTCCTTTCATTACGGCCCGTCGAGGAGATGGAAACCAAATCAAACTGGTAACACTCCTGATGCTAGTTCGACGTACACACCTTTCTAAGCCTCCATGAAAAGCCATCTAAGTGTTTTTAAAATGGTCCATACCGGTGTAAAATTGGGTTTTTAGCCCGGTTTGTAGTCAGCGCACGCGTTTTTCAGAACGTTTTCCGTGACAGTTTTCCATGAAAATGCATCTTGACAGCTATGGTGAAACACATATTTTAGTGCCTTTGAGAGAAATATGTTCTCGTAATTATCTGTGGGACGTGGAGATCATTTCGTATTGTTTGAATTTTCCAAAACCCAAAATGAGAGACAGCATCAAAACGGCTACAAAGGTTGGCTATCGTCAGGAAAAGGGTTCTGAGTAATGCGGCTAAAATGTGCGTGCTGACGAGTAAAAAACTCAACCAACCCCAACCCTTTAAACCCTAACCCTAAAAGTTGAGGGAAGAATTTCCCAAACCCAACCCCAGATGGACCATTTGGTTGTTGTTTTTTTAAATCCCAAAACTATTTTCCTGCCTGGCCCTCTCTTCAAGGTGGGTTAAAAATTCATAGGAGGGTTTTCCTCTGGATGAATCTTTCTTCTCCGCTGTTTTTGAAGTTCATTTTTCACAACGATGCCACCTTAAGTGGGGCTTCTTGCGTCATCCTCTATTCCCAAATTAGGTCAGACTTTGCAAACAGCCTTTAAAAAACAAAAGCCGTAGAGGATTGGTTTTTTTTTTTTCGGAAACGGAAACGGAAACAAAGAAGCCGAATCCAAAACCCAGGAATCCGGTCAAATCGTAAAAAAGCCCCCGAAATTGAAACAACACAGACATTCCACAGTCTGGATATTTCTCTCGCTTGAAACTAAATCTTTATCCGTTGTCTCGTTTCTTCTCTCACTCCTCCAACCCCTTTGTAATTTCTCTCCATCCTTACGACACCCAAGGACGTTGTGAGGTGACGGTAAATCAGAGCGATGACAGGGTTTGAGCAACACCCTCGCATCCCATCACCAAAACATCAAATTATTTCAGGTGGTAACATCTGCCAGCCGGCAACACCAGAACCTCATGGGGGGTAGAATGGATGGGAAGGCCCGACCCATGCCAGATTTTTGGATCCTATGCCAATCCCGATTTTGGAATCTAGTCCACGAATTACCGATACGTGGACTGATAGTTTGTCAACGAATGCAAAATTTTCAAATGAATTTGAAGAACTTATAATATCAGAGTTTCTTTGTTTGAGAACATTTTACTTATAAGCAAACAAATAAATAAAATTAACACGCAAATTACTTTTTGATAGATAAAAACTGGAAAAGTCGATATTAGATGTCATTTTTATTTTGTATTTTTTCTGAGTTCCAGTGAACGCATCATCGCTTCCGAAACAAATTGGTTTTCAGAGTTTCCCATGAACGCAGCATTGCTTCATGTTTGGAAGCCTATGTCCGTGTTTAAACGCAAGCGTAAACATTAAAACATGAATTTTTAATGCCTCGTTGGACTTCTGCGCTTATTTTGGTGAGTAACTTAAAAGCAGTGTAAAACAGGCAAGTACAGGATAAATAATCAATGTCTTTTTTGTTTATTATACTTGTTTAAAAATCGGGATACATCGGCTGCATAACTGCCGATCTCAATGTGGTCAAAAAAGTCAAATAACGACCAAAATATCGGCCAAATCAATAT
>NC_137193.1:15120546-15213046 GCF_960531495.2 Zeus faber
CTGGTTAGTGCCACCGCTGGATGAAATGAATGTAGATAACTGAAAAATCTATATTTAAAAGTTCCAGATAGGTGCACACGTTTCAATCCGGGGGTTTTACGGACCATAATGTAATGCAACTTGCATTGATCAACTACGGTGTATGGGCCGACTATGTAGAGGAGAAAAAACAGAAATCAGTTGATTCAAAGGAATAATTGGAAAATGTTGAGGATTTGTTTAGTTAATACTTTTTTCTCAGGGTAATATCATGTAATACTGACTCAATATGTACGTTTAATTTCATTGAAATGATCAGTGTCGCCACATTGACAAGACAAAAGGCACCAAATCAGCGACTCCTTCTCAACCTGAAGACGTTTCAAGTGAAGGATTAACAACCTCCTTTTCGCCGCGATCCCTGTTGGATTAAGAAAATAATTAGTGAGCTATAATGTCGTGTGCCACTGCTGCTCCACCCGCTCCGCCCACTGCCAGTGCATCAGGATTATTGATTCATTTGAACACATTTAATATAGTGTATAGTATCTGGTAAGGAAGTTCTCATGGAGGTGGAGAAGGCGGAGACGGTAGAGATGAGGTGAAGGTGGAGAAGGGGTGAAGGTAGAGATGGGGTCATAGAAGAGATGAAGGTGGAGACGGTAGAGAAGGGGTGAAAATGGAAAAGGTAGAGTAGGGGTGAAGGTGGAGAAGGTAGAGAAGTGCTGAATGTAGAGATGAGGTGAAGGTGAAGATGGGGTGACTAGAGATGGAATAGAGAATAGAGAAGGTATAGAATGGGTGAAGGTAGAGATCGTGTGACGGTGGTGGAGGTGGAGAAGGTAGAGAAGGGCTGAAGGTAGAGATGGGGTGAAGGTAGAAAAGGTGGAGAGGTAGTAAATTAGTATAATGAAAATAATCAAAATAATAATCATAACAAACCAAACATAATGAGGGACTAGTGAAAATGATTGATTTATTGTATAATTCCTTGGGATTATGAACAAAAACTCTAGCTGCTCGCTGTGAGTTGGGAGCCTCCGGTACAGGGGGTTGCCCAGGAACGGTCGGGTCCCGGGTGGGGTCCGCGTGGCCGCTGGCCGGCCTGCTGCACCCCTTGTCCTTCGCCTATCCCTCCCAGCGCCAGAACTCAAACTCAGTACATACGCCACACAATAGGCCTTCAGTTCAGACAGACATCAGACGGGTGGGGTGCGAGCTATGTGCGTAGGGATGCGGCGGGCGGCTGGGATCTTGTCCGTCGCGCTCCTGCCCCAACGTGCTTCTCGGCCGCCCTGCAATTTTAATCCCACTCATACTAGTTTAGAACACATACACTCGCACACCAGTCCTACTCCCAACAACACTCCACCAGACAGGGTCTGCGGGGCAGGAGGGCTGTGAGTGATTCAGGTTCCACTTGCTCGGAGGACTCGCACCCCCACACCCTGCAATTTTAACTGCAATTACCAACAGCAGACATTGAGCTCTGGGGTTTCTGGGGTTTCTGGGGTGGCGGGCACTAGTGGGTTGGTGTCGGGGTGTGGTTGGCCGGGGGGGCGACCGGGTGGGCCCCCCTGTCGGCTGGATTCGGGTCCTGATGGCTTCTGGTGGGTGGGGTGGGTGTGGGTTGGGGTGCAGGTGGCAGCTGTTGGCCTTGCTCCCGCTGTGTGGCTTCACTGCGGCGGGTGAAGGAGGGCCCACATATCTGAGTGTCTGTGGGTGTCGGTGGGTGGGTCACCCGGTTGTCCTGCACCAAGTCAGCTCTGCTCCGTGGATGGGCGCGTGGGGCATCTGGCCCGTTTCAGTATGGCGGGCCCTGGGGTTAGTGGGCATAGGGCCCTGCCGGCTCACCTGTGGGGTGGGCGGTTCTGCCGGGGTGTTGGTCTGTCACGCTGGACCTGGCTCCGGGCCTGTTGTCCATGCCATGTGGGGGTGGGATGTATGTGTGAGCCACAGGGGTGCAGGATCTCCTCGCGCTCTCTGGGACTGCTTTATGCTGGACGTGGCCGGACGTGGGTATTGCTCCGGGGGGTCCCAGCACCTTTAGGGGCTGGGGGGGTCTTCTGTGGCTGTGGGGTGGGGTGCTCGCAGGGGGTGGCTTCGGGGCCTTCCGCTGCTTGGAGGCGCCACGAAATAATACCGACCTCATACACCAAAACTAATTGGGACAAGTCCTGTGCACTCACCGGTAGAAACTTGCATGCACAGCACCTGCATCTTTTAATGTATCTGCATGGGGCTGACACACACACACACATACATACAGGAGTGCTCACCACAGGCACGCACACATCACCAACACCTGCTTTGAACACACCGCTGACACCTGGTTACATCCCTCTCCTTTCCTCCCTCATTTACTGCCTTAACTATGACAGGAAGAGGCCACGTGCCCAATCGCTGTTCCAGTTTTCCTGAACCTAAGTAACTCTGTTTTTTCGATCGTTGTCGTTGTCGCCTGATGTTTATGTTTTTCCGTGTACATTTTGTTGTTTGTTTCTGCGTTGATGTTTTTCCATGTACATGCTGTTGTTTGGTTGTTTACTTGTCTCAACCGTGGTGATTCTCCTCCTACTGGAGTAGTGATACATTTTTTAAAGACCAAAACATGGTAAGACCATTCTCCAAAGAGGGGGATTGGTGGCGGCTCTGTATAACAAAAAGCTTGACATCCTACAGGTCGCCCACAGGACCGAGTTACTGCAGCAGTCCTTGATGAATAAAGAATGAATAAAGCGTGGCATTGCAGGTTGAGAACCTGAACAACACTTGCAGACTAACTCTGTCCTAGATGGGATGGCACAAATACTCTGTGTTGTATACCCAGCATGTTGACGGCACGGGTTTAAAAATTCAAAAAAATAAAAAAATAGAACTAACAAAAACTCTCCTGAAATATAGTGCATAGTTAAATGGGAATTCAACGGCCTTCAAATAAAAAGATTGTTAAAAGCAAACTGTGTCCTGAAAGTACTTTCCTTTCCGCCCCCCTCCTCCTCCTCAGAGGACTTAACTGTACTTCTGCTGTTTCCAGATTACGCCGCCAATTAGGGCGAAGGCAAAGCTCCTTCTGTCCTTCCTTCCTGAGTGTGTGTGTGTGTGTGTGTGTGTGTGTGTGTGTGTGTGTGTGTGTGTGTGTGTGTGTGTGTGTGTGTGTGTGTGTGTGTGTGTGTGTGTTGCATATACGTGTGAGTTGTGTGAATGTCCATCTGTGTGTTCCTGCACGCGTGACCTGTGCATGAGACAAAAAACTGAGTCCGCCTCTGATCCCTAATTTCCAGACTAATTATTTCCCCCAGAGGCGCATTTTTCACATTATGGTTTGATCCATAAGACCATCTTCCCCTCCCTCCCTTTAATTCATCAAACCCAAAGGATTCAAAGTCCAAATGATTATCGTGTTGGTGAAAATAGCTTAAAAAAAGGACTTGAAATTGAGCCGGTGGTTCCCAACGTGTGGTCCGGGGGTGAGTGACCCCGCAGGGGTCCTTTGAGAGCTTCCAGGGGGTCCCCAGCTAAAATGATGAACTTCAACATGAGTGAAAGTACAATAATGATGCTGATCCTAGTTTCACTGGTATCTCTCTCACCAGAGTGTAGACACCACAACTATGACCAAAAACATGTATTTCTGCTTTGATCCCAGGGACGAGCATTAAAAATACTTTCACAATTGTACGACCGTGTGAATGCAAAAAAGTCAAAAATCAAACTCATGCAATTGAAACATCCCCATGTGCACAGAGGCAGTGGAGGCCGTGTCCCCTGAGGTAAAAAAAAAACAACTATTGATAAAGAAAAGTAACAGGTGGAACAGAAAATATTAAAATTTTATTATTATATAATATTGTGTAATATTGCGTATTTACTCATTTTTACTAATTGTGGTTCTGATATTCAAATGACATTTAATGTCCGGCTATGTCATTTTCCAGGGTCTCCACGGTTTCCACATCATTTCTGTTCCTAATTTTGTTCCTAAAGTACAAAAACAAATTCCAGTAAGAACATATTGATGGATCCCAAATGGAGTTAAATTGGCTAAAATGTGCATATGCGTGATTTGAGCACAGATCTGTGCGACACGGGTGTTTGTGCATGAGGCCCAACGACACATGACACACCCTTGGAACAGCATTTCAAGTCGAAACAAGAAACCACCCCCTGCCGAAAAAGTGCACCCGTCAGTTTGGCGACTGGCTTGAGGTGGACGTGGTCTCGGCAGAGTCGCTGAAGATCCTGGAGCTGCTTTGGCTGACGGCCGCAATGCTGTCGTCACTGTCCTCCTCCCGCCCCTCTTCCTCCTCCTCGTCCGAACTGCAGGGAATCAGTGTGTCCCTGTTGAAGTCCCGCAGGGGCCTCCCCAGGATCCCGAAACTGAGGGAAGAAGAAGAGAGGAAATAAGATGATGTCAATGAAAATCTATCGGTCTGTCTGTCTGTCTGTCTGTCTGTCTGTCTATCAATCTGTCTATCTGTCTATCCATCCATCCATCCATCCACCATTATTTTAGAAACAGCCTGTAAAGAGTACGCAGTAACCCAGTGATTATAATCGGGTAAAAATCTGTGATTAACCTGATTTTATCGTGGGCGCACACATGCGCAAGGTGCATAGAACATAATGTAATGTGGTAAATGCGGTCTCCCCGTTCCAGAAGTGCTGGATTATTTATTCACAAGTAAAGTATTTACACAAAAACATCCAGTATTTACTGAATTTAGTCCCAAAGCAACTGAAAGCAACGGAAACAGAAACAAATGAAAATGAATAGATCCAAAATAAAAACACAGGGACAGGAGCCGGCGCCCGCCGTTGTCTGGAGGAGAAACAAAAAAACCTCTGCACTAATTCTCTGAGTTAGGTTTACATTTTTTATTTTTCATACAAGTAGGAAACTAATTAAATAAAGTCAATCTAAATCTTTCTCTATGAGATAATATTATATATTGCTTTATTATAATCACAAGATTTGCACAAGATTTGATTCCTGCCCCATGGACCCCACGGTGCTCTTTTTATCAGGTGCGCTTTTTTTTTATGTTAATGGGTATCGAGGTAGCGGGTTGTCTAGGCAAGCTGTATTCATGAGGAACTCCTCATGAACCTCGCACCTCTGCGCACCTGCGATGAGCGCACAGCGGCTCCACCGTGCTGCTCCGTTTGCCGAGAACCGGAGCTGGGGGTCCATGTGCCTTCTTTTTTTTTTGAGCACCTGCCCCTCAAAGTCTCTACGGGACTGTAGAGCGGGGAAATGTGACCCGCGGTTACTCGACAGCTCCGAGCGGAGAGGGCGAGAGCGTCCGCTCCCCCTCTCTTCCCCTCTCTCCCCCTCTCCGCTCCAGTTTAAGAACACGGTACAATGCAGTTAAACCATTTTAATGCTCTGATTTTTCCTGTAGGATAAAAAAAAATGAAAACCGTCTTATCAATGTTAATCGCGATCGATGGAGTCGATCGCCGATAGATGAAGTCGATCGCTGATATAGGATTTAATCGTGAATCTGCCCAAGCCTAATACCCGCAACTATTGGCCATCTGCTTCTGTTCTCGGGCTCACGTACCTGAGATTGTCCAGCTGCTGGTTGAGCTCCTCAATCAGGGCCTGGGTGTCGCAGGGCTTGGTCCGCGGCCGAGCCTCCTTCCTCAGGCAGCTCCTGGTGAACAGGTGGGGGCACTTGTCCATTGGTGAGGGTAGCAGGTTGACCATCAGAGGGGTGCACTGGGTGGACACACCCTTCAGACCAGAGCGTCTCTGAGCCCGGCTACCGGGGGTGGACATTTGGGAAGTTAAATAGGAAATGTCCTTTTGAATACTAGTGTAAGTCCTATTTAAGCGACATAATAATCGGCTTAATGTGAAACGGCTAAATGAGGTGAAAACAAATTCTCAGTTGATTTAAAAAAATAAAATAAAAAATAAAAATAAATCAGATATGAGCCCATGTGGCCAGACATCGGTGGTCATGAGATGTCATTATGGGCCCCCCATAAATGTAGTAAAATGTAAGTTAATGTGGCTTAATTTATATATCAATAAAACAAAAATATTTTCCAATCTCTTTCATATCAAATTCAAATGCCCGCCAGTTTCTGGAGCTCTCCAAATGTCTTAATGTGTCTCATCAAGCAACATTAAGCTCCCTTAATGTGCATTTCTGACATTGAAATGTGTTTTTACCTCATTAAGATACAGTAAGCCTTTTTAGAATGTCCCTATAATATTCACAACTTTTCAAAAATGAAGAAACAAACACACAATTGCCAATGTCTCATAATTAAATTATCACAACTATTACAAGATTAGCATTACCTTGTAGCAGTACTGTAAGCCGAACATACAACAATGCACTTAAAATGTAAACTAATTAAGACATTCAATGAAGATATCTTCATTCAGTCATACTTCAGCTTGAGTCAGATAAATGACCTCCAGGACTTCCAGTACGACAAAAAACAGAGTAATTACGAGGTTTTTATTTTTTCATCACATTCCCTCAATGTGAATGCGTTCCAGGTGTGACTGTGGGCAAGTCAACATCATAAGCGGAGTGGAGTCTTTGGGTTGTGTTTCTTTGGTGACGGCACCTCTGACAGCCCCCTCGACGTTCAGTTCTATTTCACATAAGCTTTGTCTCTATTGGCTCTGCGCTTCGCGTCCCTATTGACTTCACGCATGAGCGTCTTAATGACATTTTGAATGTACCCATCAGCCTATCAGCTATGGCCTGCCCCTAAAAAAGGGCCCTGTGCCCGCTGTTCCACTCCCCTTTTTCTTTACCAATGTTTCACTGAAATGTGAAGTGCCTTTAAAGATGAGGATGACCGACACTAGCGTCCCACCAGGTTCCCTTGGGTGGCGGTGCGAGGGATGCTCGGCGTATTGGTTGCCGGCGGACCAGCACGTCCGCTCCTTCCAGTGCCTGGGCTCATTCCACTCCAAACAGGGAGCTGAAGACTCTACTACCCGTGCGGCATGCGCAGCCCTGCCGAAGTGAGCAAGACCACCATCGCGTTCACTTCTTCAACGATGGCGTCCCTCTGGAGGTCGCTACTGTTCTGTTTGGAGCTGGGAACAAGGAACTGGAGCAGGATCTGCCCCGTTTCTCTGTCTCCCCTGCACCAGGCGGATCCCCCACCAGCTCATCCGACGCAACCCGAGCAGGTTGCCCTTTGGATGAGTACGGGGAGGCGGGTTCACCCAGAGCGTCTATCATCTCCCTGGCGCCAGAGGTTAGAACGCCCATGGTCCGTCTGCTCCGCGACGATTTCCCGCGGCTCATTCGCTCAGCGACGGTGAGGCGGGGCATGCCCCTGCCCCCCTCCAGCACAACAAGGTGCCTGATGAAATGGTATCTGACGGCGATGGACACCCGTCCCCAGGCGCGTTGATGAAAGCCAGGATGGGTTAAATGCAGAGGCCTCATTTCACCGGCCACCATCCAAAGCATGTGATAATTAAAGATTCTTCTTATCTTGTTTTATTCACTAAACACAAACAAAAATAATTCTATAGTTTGACCAACACAGCATTGGATACAGTCAATATATAAACTGCTCTTTCCTGTAGGCCAGGCCTACGTGTTATGATGAAATTAGATTAATTGATGTAAAAATTGATATGAATAACATATTTTTTAACTATTGAATTGTAAAAAGGTAAACCTCCAAAACACAGTAAAATATTGACTGGAGCCGGACTGGCAGCTCTGACCGGCCGCCGGAATGACCTGAGCGCTCTCCCGGAGCCCGAGAAAATGAGGCTTATTTACGGGCAGCTGTGGCAGCTCAGGTGACTGTCTTTTCGGACCCTCATTCACTGAGCTGACCGAGCAGCTCCGCCGCTCAGAGGAAGAGAGGGTCCACCTGGGCCACCATGTCCCCTTGGTGGACCGGCACCGTTGCCCTCCACGTGCCCATCAGACCAACTGGCGTACAGGGCCCCCCTTGCGCAAGATACGCGCATTGTCTGTCTGCGGCTGTGAGGGCCAAGGAAAGTTACGAGGAGTTAATGGTTTTAACTTCTTGGCCATTGCTTGGAGGCGTCCTCCCTCTCCCTATACTACCCCGAATGGCGTCTCAGGTGCTCGCTACTGTTATGACTAGACGGACGTTGAGACAAAACAGAACATTGAGGTGGTAAACACTTCCCCCCTCCCACCTTCAAAGGGATCAGAGAGACGGTGATGTCAAAACCGGCCGCAGCGGCTGCCTTATCAAAGGAGATAGCGGCACTTCTAAGGAAGGGGACCATATCGGTCATTCTGCCAGGGAACAGCCAGACCAGTATTCATTCCCACTACTTCCTGGTTCCAAACAAGACAGGGTAGTGAGACTTATTGTGAAGAGACTGTTCCGCATGCTGACTACACGGTGCCGGCTGTGTTACATCAAGGATGTATATTTACAAATACACATCCTACCGGCACACAGACAGTTCCTCTGCTTTGGCTTTATGGGAATAACCTACAAGTACCAGTGGATGCCGTTCGGTTGTGTCCCTAGAACACAAGCTATTACATAATGGGGCTGTTACCGGGAGTTCCTCCTGTAGGACAAAGCTGGTCATATGACTATTACTAATTATTAACAGATAGGCAATAATGCCAAGATCTGAGATATTGTGTTTTAACTTCTTGACCCTAAAATGGCCCTGAAATTCTCAAAGAGCGCCGCGACTCGACTATATCATCGCAAAATTTCTCAGGCCATTGTTTTATTTTGGACAGCTACAACACAGTTGACATTGGCCATATTGGACACAATAATCCCTTTATAATAATCTCTTTCAGCAAAGTATTTTTTTTAAGCATTCACTTTTTTTTCTGAAAATCGACTGGCAGGCGTTGCCAGTCGGTGGGAAGGTAAGATTTTATCCCTCTCAGGTCAACACACCGTGTGGGTCGTCCCTCGTTGGGATGAGGCGTCCCCTGCCACGTCAAGTCCCTAAAGTTATCCATCCGGTTCCTGAGGTCGGTGCTGAAGCCCCTGGAACGCAGGAGACACCACAGCTCCTCCAGGATCTCCCTCAGGTTCCTCCTGCTGAAAGTCACCCAGGCCACATAGCAGAAGAAGTCGTACAAACTCTGAAAATAGAGAATTGACCAGGGTGGAGATAGGATAAGACTTTTGTAATTGTGTAATAACACTTTCATTAATTCATTTTGAGACATGGTTTAGTTTTAGGAGGCACGTAGTGTTTGCTTAGTTGCGGACTGCCTTAGAAAGTGAGAAAGCAAAGTAAGGTAGTGCTGAGGGTGCTGGGTGTTGGTGTGTGTACTTAAACACCTGACATTAAAGTTTAAAGGTAAAGAGTAAAAGGGAAAAGGAAAAAATCTAATGTCCAGTGAGAACAAAGGGTGAGAAGGCTTATGATTCAGAAGCCTATTGAATGGGAGGAGAAATAGTGCCATGCATTGCACATTAGTCAAGATGGGCTGAATACAGTGGACAAATTCCCGGAATGTACAAATCAAACTTGACAAAAAAAGCCAATATTATTTACTATGATGATTGAATCATCTTTAATTGTAACCTGTTATGCCATTTGTCACATACATTTTTAAGTTTGTTTCAGTGAAACATTCCCAGTCGCCAACCAAACATCCAGCATCCATTTCTTTTTTTTTTTCCTTCTGCATTTCTCAAAGGTCATGGCAGCAACTTAAGCTTGAAAAAGGTCACACAAAGTGCTGGCATTAAGCTGCTAGCGTGTTAGTGGGTGGTAGCGCTCCCTGTGCGCCCACCTGGCTAAACACAGGAGAGTGCGTGTCAAAGCAAAGCACCTGCGTTGGGTCAACACGTCTCAACGCTAACACATTCAATAAGGCCGCCGGGCGCACAGCCGAGCCTCAGTGCTGCTCCCTACCTTCTGGGTGTAACAGATGGCGACCTGGCCTTAACCACAGATGAGGCAATAGTTTGAAATGTTTCGACATACTAAACTTTTCTGTCAACTGTGTCCGGTCACTGAACGGCCATATCTGAAATGTTTTTGGGACAAGAGAGCGCAGATTTCCCCTCAGTCGCCTGTGTCCAATATTTGTTGAGCTGTTTAGAGGAGCATTACACAACTCCACGGTCAACAACAAACACATTTTGCTCATGGAAATGACCCCAAAGCTAGTTATCCCGTGAAATGACCAAAAACAACAATGCAATTCTCCTTGTGACGACATGGTTCATCCTGCCATCATAAACAGTAAAGGTCCATTGTTGGACCCTTCCTTCGAAGTCCATTGTTGTCCAAAGAAAAATTTCCAACAAATCACAATGTTTCTGCTTTGGTCAGGATTGTTAACACAGGAATTCTACTTTTTCCTGAATAAACACACAGGAAGTGACAATTGCTTTAACCACATCATGTATACAAGTAGGCTGTGCCAAAATATTGAAAATAGCCCCTTCTTGCTGCTGTTCAAAGTACACTATAAAAAAAAAACTACAGTGCCCAACGGGGCACTGTAGTTTTCACTGTAATCCTTTTCACTGTAATCCTTTACCATGGTTTTTCATGATAAAGGATTACATTAGTAATAGGAAAATAAGTCATTGTGTTGAGCTGTGTGTGTGTGTATATATATATATATATATATATATATATATATATCACATATATATCATTCAAACAATGAGAAGCCAAATTGTTTTGAATGTATGTTAAAAATCATGATATACTGTATGTATATATATATATATATATATATATACATATATCTTGATTTTTAACATACATTCATAGTATATCATGATTTTTAACATACATTCAAAACAATTTGGCTTCTCGGTTGAGTGCTACATAGGGTAGGGGAGTTCTATCTGCGTCAGATACTCAAGTGCTTGAATAATAAGGACATGTCCTCAAACATCACTTTCTCAGGTTATCTGGAAACAGCAAGCTCCTATTCTGAGAAGGCTTCACGGATAGAGGCCCTGGCCGAATGCATCCAACTATAAAGGCAGGAATCTCTCTCTGTCTGTCTGTATGTCTTTTGATCTCAACAACCGTTCGTCCGATCTACTTCACACGTGGTTGGTGTATTGCTGGGGACCCGAGGACTTGCAGTGTGGAATTTGGTGCAATTTGGACACGTGACGTGTTATATTAAAACAATTTCAGTAAACACTGAACAGCGAGCCAGCGGGGGGCACGGCTTCGGGGCTCTGAAACTGAGTCACAAAGAGTGTCTCGAACGGCCACGCTAAGGGCTGAATCATTATACATTTTTTAAACTGCGACATTCAAATGTTTTAGAAAGTCTTACATTTTGAATAGGAATGCATTAGGGGTGTGCATCTCTCCCTTATAACACAATCTGATGTGTATCTTGCTACATCGGCTACGACACAATTCAGGGACAATACATTTTAATGCAGAACGATACGGTGCGATACGACGCAATCTGATGCAGTTCATAACAATTGTTTAATGTAGACATTAATTTTCCATTATAAATTAAAATAAGCCAATTCTATAAAAGTATATCCTAAATACCTGACGATTCCTTTTTTGTATTTCTAGCAATTTGTTTGCTTTACACGGAAATTAATAGATCAGATATATTTTATCTAAATGATTTAGTCTATTTGATTTAGACAGAGTGAGCGTTATCGTTATTGTTTTATCGGCCAGCACTAATTTAAATTATGATGAGAGGGAATTGAGATTTAAATATGTCTGACTTCAACAGAATTTCCCGGCAATTCAAAGACTGGCAATTGCCGGAAAATGGAAACTCTGGAGCATTATCTGGTGCAGGGGTATGTGTGTGTGGTGAGACAGCTCGTTACACCCCTAGCATGCATTACAAAGTCTTACATTTTGAATGGCCATGCTAAGAATTGAATCATTGCCATTTTGTTAAACTATGCCATTCAAATGTCTTAGAAAGTCTTACATTTTGAACAGGTATGCACTAGTGTATAATTCGAGAAATCTTTGTCTGAAAACACACAACACCAACACCTGCTTTGAACGCAATCCCAGCACCTTCCTGATTGCAACCCTCTCCTTTCCTCCCTCATTTACAGCCATAACTATTACAGGAAAAGGCCACATGCCCAGTTGTAGTTCCACTTTTCCTGGACCCAATTAACTGAAAAACTCTTATGTTTGTTTTCTGTGTAAATGTTGTTTGGTTCTATGTTTAATTGAGACGCCAAACACCCCCTCCCTCAGGACATTTACCAAGTTTTGATATCTTGTGCTGGAGGCAAGTTAAAGTAAGTTTCATTTAGGGGGATTAAAATGTATAACAAAAAGCTCTATAAGCTCTATGTTCGTAAATGTTCGTAATCAACACAAGGTGCCTGCATATATGTTGTATTGTCCTAAAATAAAAGTCAATGCTGCTTTACAGCGTACAGTAACCATAAGCTACATCTCCCACAATACATGTCGATTTTGTGACCCACGAAATGATGGCATCCAGCCGCTAGATTGCAGTGTTTCCATGTTTCCATCCGTTTTTGAACAATTGATAGTGTTGGACTTGAAAAAGATCTACAAATAATCCCAAAATGTCCAACAAGGGAAAAAATGATGTAGAGGAAGGCAATTTAATAAAAGATGGGAGAGCAAATACATGTTTGTGCTTCAAAGAGAAAAAAAGTATGTCTTCTGTGTTACGAGGCATTTACATTGGCATTTTGACACCAAACACGGAGCCAAGTATGCAAAATTTAGCCTCCAAGAAAAACATCAAATTGTCCAAGATTCAAAAGGCAGACTGCAATCGCAGCAGAATGTTCAAAAAAGCTACAGCCAAAAAAGATGCAGCAGTGAAAGCTATCTCTATTGTGGCCGAAGAAATCGCCCGAGCTTCCAAGTGTTTTACAGAGGGTGCATTTTTGAAGCGGTGCATGCTAAAGATATGTGAGCAGGTGCGCCGCGACCAGAAACAGACTTTTAAAAATGTCATATTGTCAAGAAACACCATTGCAGACCGAGTTAAGGAACCAGCAGGCGATCTGACAACACACCCGGCCAAAGAGACCCAGTTACCTGGCGTTTTCATTAGCTGTTGATGAAAGCACAGGCAACACGGACACATCGCATCTATCCATTTTTATAAGGCGTGAAGGCAGGCTTCACTGTCAGCGAGGAGCCCTTGGGTGTAGTGGCCATGCATGGGACGACGACAGGGAGGGACAGTTTTGATGCGGTGGAGATTCGTTAGTAAAACAAAATTACCCTGGGAAAAGCTGGGTGGGGCTGACTACCGATTGCGCACTTGCAGTGTGTGCGTCACCTCATCAACTTCACCCAGAACTATACCAATATAGTTGTGAACTGAGACAACCCTTATTGTTATTTTGAGTTAATTACATATACTACTTTGTATGGGTAGCAATGTATTCAATGTGTTTACAGGTGTATGTGTTCATGCAGCCAAATGTTTACTGTAATCAAAACCAACTCTCTCATTAGTTGGATGTATGCCCACTGCAAGGCTGTCTGCAGCCATTTGTTTTTGTAAAATGCCACATCTGTAACACATGTTCTTAGCAGCTCACAATTCTTTGTTGTCCCATACTTCTCAACTGTGACAAAAAGGTTTCGAACAGAGTTGATAACTTAACTCTGTTAAGTTATCAACTTAACTTAACAATAACTTATTGTTAACAACAACTTAACTCACAATAACTTTTGTTTGATGATATTTGTCTTTGTTATTCACTGGAAAAGTTTGATCTTTGAATGATGGGGTAATGTGGGTTTCGTAACCCGATAAATTAAAGGGATTTATGTTATAATAACATAGAGCAATGTGCTTTCATATATTGTTACATTTATGTAAATGTATGCACAATATTTGTTCACTTGAATAAATAATAATCAAATGCAGGGACAGTTATTTAACAATATGTTAAGGAGTAGTTACATTTATACAGTCTGACAGTTACAGCCGGCCCTTTGAGGGCAACCATAATGCTGATGTGGCCCGGGGTGACCCTAACCCAAAATGAGTTTGACACTCGTGGACTAGATGCACGCCTGGTAAGCATCAAACTATAAAGGGAGGAATCTTGTCTGTATGTCCATCGATTATCTCAACAACCATTCGTCAGATCTACCTTACACTTGGTGGGTGTATTGCTGGGGACCCAAGGATGTGCAGTGTCGAATTTGGTGTAATTTTGGTGTGCGATACGTGTATAATAATACATTTTGAATAAACAGCTTACAGTGAGCTAGTGGTAGATGGGGCTTCAGGACTCTGCAACTGAGTAACAAAGGGTATCTTTCCCCAGTGTATGAGGCAGTTTCATCTTCCACTGTGGAACATAGGACTGAATCATTGACATTTTGTTAAACTGTGCCATTAAAATGTTTTAGAAAGTGTTACATTTAGAACGACCGTGTATTAGTATAAGCAAAAAAAATCCTAAATATAGCGACAGGCAGCATTACACTGGGTCCGGTTTAGGCGCATTGGGTGCGTTTTACAGTTTCTCCTTCTTCAGGTTCTCTGAAATGCAGCACGATTTTCCAAGTTTACTTGAGCGCAGCATGGGCTCCCCCCGGTATGCCGTCTCCTGGTAGTCCGTCTGATGGAGTTACCACTATGCAAACTACACAGTGCAACCCTCCTGTCTTTAAAACAACTGTCCATGTTTGCCTGTAAACCAGAACTTCTCAATGTTAGAACTCACCGTGTTGTCTGTGGAAATAGAAATGCACTCTCAGTGACGGCTGGCCGTGAGCTGCTGTATCGAGCAGGTCATTTATTTGTTGAGTTTTTTCCTTGGATTACATTTTCAGTATGTTACGTTTCCATGAAATACAGAAAAAGTTGTATTTCTGTGGGTAATTGCCATTGTACGGCTTCGATTTTTCCGATACCATGTTGGATTTTGGAGGCATCACTGAGTTGCACATTTCAGTGTTTTCAAAGGACGCACTGACGACATTTCAAGGATTATTTTCTACTATTTTTTCAATTAATCTGGAAAAGTAATGTGACCAACAGATTTAAAATATCAATGCAACAGAGTGACCAGGTAAGAAGCTATATAATGGACACGGTCCAACTGGACATTCTCAACTGGAGTCTGTACACGTAAAGTAAATAATATGATGATGTCATAAAGCATCTTACTGTTCATCTGTGACGTCTCAGTTAACCGAGACCAACTGAATATGTCTAAGTTGTTTGGTTTTTCACTAATATCTGCTCCGTATGTGGATCAATTTGGATGTGAGATTCCTCGTGACATAGCGGTTTAAACGACACCTTAACAACGTTTCGAGCTTACGCTGAAGTATGTCTTCCAGATAGTTCAAGTTCAAGTTCAAGAGATTATTTGTACGATACATATACATACGGTCATACATATATGCAGTGAAATGTCATGACGCCCGGTGATTACGCACAATAAGCTCAGTTTTAGCCGGGTTAGACATATTTTCGGCGTTAGACGTACTTCTCGGCTGATCGGTCTAAAAATCACTCAAAATCTGTCCGGTTTTCCGCTAATATCGGCTCCGCATGTTGATCGATTTGGATGAAACTTCAACCACGAGGTCTTTGTGACAGCGCGGTTTAAACCAGACGTAAACCGGTTCGTCTGTTATGCCGAAGTTGGTTTTCCAGATAAAGGCTTCAAAATGTTCCAGAATTTTTCCTCTTACAACAACAACAAGGGGGGCTACCGCACAATTGCAATTCATTAGGATCCAGCCTGCACGCAGGACTGGACCCCTAATGAGTCACAAAATTAATTGGCCTAATGTGAGTGAGGTTTGCTCTGCACTTACTTCATAAAGGTAGCGGTCTCTGTAGGTTGCTGACACCTGGCTCCTGCAGAAACACAGACGCCTTCATTGGTTAACCTGGCTTACTGCGATGACATCATTACTGCACTGGATACATTTTTCGTGGGTGAGGACCTAAAAAGGTCCCTTGTTATATGATAACATACTGAAAAACTGTCAGTATCCTCAGTTTATGTGTAGTTGAGCTTTGCGTCGTTTACCATGCAGACGACATTTGTTGTTATGATTTAATTCTGAAACACCTTTAATAGCTGATTGTGGACTTTAGGCGTGGATCACAATCGAGGACGCACGCGCCCTTGTGGATTAATGGGACTTCTGTCGATAGGGTGAGCAGCTTCAGATATCTGGGAGTCCACATCACAGAGGACTTAACATGGACTGTTCACACAGACACTCTGGTGACAAAGGCGAGGCAGCGTCTCTACCACCTCAGGCAGCTGAGGAAATTCCGGGTCTCGGTGAGGATCCTCAAGTCCTTCTACTCTGGAGCAGTGGAGAGCATCCTGACAGGCAACATCACTGCCTGGTTTGGGAACTGTACTGCCCAGGACAGGCGGGCCCTGCAGCGGGTGGTGCGTTCAGCTGAACGTACCACTGGAACTACCCTCCCCCCCTTGCAGGAGTTATACACCGGGAGGTGTAGTAGCAGAGCCCGTAGGATCATGAAGGATCCTCATCACCCCAACAACGGACTGTTTCAGCTGCTGCGGTCGGGCAAGCGCCTCCGCAGTCACGCAGCGAGAACAGAGAGACTGAGACGGAGTTTCTTCCCTCAAGCCATCAGAACTGTCAACGCTGACCTCACCAGGGGTCCTAACTGAGCCATGCACTAGGCTCCACTACCTACTGTACTGTATGTAGCATACTGTACCGCATACTGTATCACTGTTCAGGGTTGTTCGTGATGCCGTATTGCTGCGCCGTACTGTTGTATACTGTGCTGTATTATCCCAAACACTACCTCACACTATTCACATTCACATGCCACTTTAATTCACATGCCACTTTAAATGCACATATCTGTATATACATAGCCATATTCCTTCAACCTATTCCATTTTATTTCAATTTATTTTTTATTGTATTTTATTCTATATATTTTTTATCTTATTCTATAAGTATTCCACTTACTGTATTACGTTTTAGGAGTCAGTTAGTCGGTCTATTAGAAAGGAATTTTCTACTTTTTATTTTATTTTATTTTTGTACTTTTTCCTAGGACTTATTGTGTGCTATCACCGGGTGCGTTGCATTACATTTCACTGCATATATGTATGGAAGTATGTATATGTATGTGACAAATAAAAATCTTGAATCTTGAATCTTGAATAAAATCACCTGTTGTGCTTGGCCGTTTATGGCTTCCTGCCAAATCACCACGTACAGATATGAAAGTGTTTGATTTCAGAAACCTCGCGTGGGATGATTATCGCACCTATATTTCACCCTGCTCTGTAAAATACTCAATTCTGATTGATCTGAAAGAATAATGGCCGCTGTCTATTAATAATGACCGTTGTCAAGGGCAACCACTTCTCTGCTTACCTCATATCACTTTGCGCACATGCTCTTGCCCAGACTGACTAGTGGCGGCGTCTCGTGATGTCACATATAAACTACGACAGAGTGCTTGAAGAGATGACTATGGATATGTCTAATTCCAGATTTCACCATAATGACCGACTGCACGTCGTCCCTGATGTAATACTCCTTCGCTATTGGCAGAAACGGGATTTCGTACGGCTTGTCAGTGGATTAAATTAACCACCGGTAACCACTCACTTGCCACAGACCATGTGGTGGATGTGTGGCGTCCACAGTCCTAGGATAAGGGTGGCGTAGCGGGCCGCCAGCTTCTTCCGAGACAACTCCACCTTCGCCTGCATATCCGCCATCAGCTGTAGGTCCAAGATGGTCTTTTCACTGGGAGGGTGGTGACAGAAGGAAGGGAATCCAAGGATCAATCAGGAATCGATCAAAGGAAAAAAATGGGGGTGAGACAAAAACAGAAATCAAATGTGAAATAAGATGTGAATGAATTGAACAGTCTGGGGGCCATGGCCTTTTTTTCCATCATAATAGTTTAACATTGTTCAATGGCCATAAAACACATATGTCCATCTCAAAACTATCCATCATGAGTTGTTTACATAC
This sequence comes from Zeus faber, assembly GCF_960531495.2. Classification (NCBI taxonomy): domain Eukaryota; kingdom Metazoa; phylum Chordata; class Actinopteri; order Zeiformes; family Zeidae; genus Zeus; species Zeus faber. The sequence goes on from NC_137193.1 coordinate 15,138,464, forward strand.
ATTAGTTCCTCTGACCGGCAGACTTACACCATGACCGACTTGGATTTCTTTTCCAGGGATTTGCGCTCAAAGAAACAGTCTAGGTAGAGGAGCATAGTGGCCAGGAACTCATCCAGTTCTTTACTCCTGAAGGAAGAAGAAGGAGGAGTAGCGCTTCATCATCAAACTCATCAAGACATGGGTCGGCAAAGTATATTTATGTTGCTCTATTCCTCACTTGAGCACATCCAGGAAACACATTGGGATGGTGAAGGAACGGTTCTCCAGCAACAGGCTGAATGCCACTTCTGGAACACAGAGCAGACCTCCCGTCACGGCCTAATAGGAGTCCATCTGTGATGGTTTCAACTCGCTGTGCAATACACTAATTGACACGGTTCAGAAAGACTGGCATCCTCCTGTCAGGCATTTATATTTATTGATTTATTTATTCAGTGGTCAGTGGTCATTAGTATTATTATATAATTATTATTATTATTATCATTTTTATTATTATTATTTTTACAGATAAAGTCCCATAGAGATCAGGACCTTTTTTGAATGGGGAAATTGGTTTGCGTACATACCGACTCACAATGCAATATAAAGAGAGCAAGGTTTTTAGGGAACACAATACACTAGAACATTTAATCATGGATTGTGCTACATTTATATTCGAACGAACACCCAAGCGGATTTCCTCAACCAATATTTGACTATTAGGAAACACATTCCTTAAATCACCGCCAGGCCTCTTGACCGCCCCCGTGACCTCTGGCGACCCCGTGTGGAAGCCAGGTAACCCAGGTTGGGAACCACTGCATCAGATGATTCACAAGCTGCTTTTGGCTTTAAGGGCCGATGCATTGCTCCTCCTTGCACCAATTTTCAAAGGGTAGAAAACGACGCCGACGTTTTTGCGGCGTAAACTCGTAATGCGGGTTTCACTCGACTTGCGTTTGACATTTTCCATGTTGACCCTGGTCCCCTGCACCCGCTTCATGGTGGAAATGTACGCCCTGAAGTGAGACAGGGACCCGCTGCCCCTGGCGCTCTGCCGCCCCCCATCGTTCACTGTGGGGATCTGGGGCACCCTAGAGGGGGGGAAAGGATGGAAATATTCACCTGCAGGTATAGACCTTGAAGAGCGAGTGACTGTGCGGCTACTGTTTATCTGGTTATTGCTGGTGATACCTTTCTCGCGACGGGTCGTTATTGTGTGGACGGCCTTTAGTTCTTCTCTTCGACAAACCATCCGTGTGTGAACTGAAACTGTAAGACGCAGCGGGGGGGACACGGAGGTTAAAGCGGCGGTGAAACAAATTTCAAAGCGATGAATAACGGGCACAACCTCGAGCCGAAACAATGCAATGCTCTCACGCTACTCAGATCATTTATTTAATCACATTGATAATGAAGAAAAATGCTAATGACTCCACCTGACGAAATCCAGGGTTTTGGTGTCCTCGTTCCAGACAAAGCGACCAGGAAAATGATCCGTTATCTGTTGTTGAATCAAATTGAGCCGATCCCCTATTATTCAGAATATTACTTTGATGCTATTTTAAAACCCTAATATTTAAATCAACAACTTAAAGTGACAAAGACATTGATTCAACACTTACACTTTCTGTGTCCTGGCATTTGGTTTTATCTGCTCTCAGATTCTTTCCATGTGCCTCCATGTTTGTCCCTTGTTGTGTACTTCTGGTATCTAGGCAACAGCGAATGGCAGAGCAGCGATAGAAGCGGACAGTTGCGTGACTGGTTTCAACTTAGGGTTCCTAAAAAAAGGCAAATTTAACCATTGTAAAACAATGAAACGAGAGAAATGCACAAAACACAGAAAAAAAGTAACCTTGGATATTAACCTCACATAATGCATAGCCATAGGTTTTTTGTTTTTTCTACTTTTTACTGATTTGTTTTCACTTTATTGTTTTTCCATTACCTTCGGTCATCGTATCCTAACATTAATCCAAACAAAAAATACAATTTAGTAACTTTGCATTTTCAATACAACTTAGTAATAGAAAATTATCAATATTATATTTGTGTGGTCCTGTGTTAACGGGCCAAATAACACGTGCACAATAAAACAAGACAATTTAAAATCGTAGAGTTTTGCTTGGAGGACATCTAGTCAAGCCTTGAAACACTAACTCCCTCAATTTGTGTTGGGTTTGTCTGCTGCCCCACCTACCTGGCTTCCTGCTGCCACGACCGCAGGGTCCCTTAGATCACATCGCCCCCTGCTGGCTATGTGGTTGCTGCCCTGCTGCACACACACGGTACACTGAATGAACTCCCTCACAAATGTCAAATTGTGATTGCTCCACCACACACACACACGCAAATACACACATTGAAGTGATAATCCATTACAGTGTCTGTGGTGGTTGGTTGTTATGGCTTTTGAGAGATAAGTGTACAGCCCTCGCTCATAAACGTATTGTCCACCAACCCGTCATCCTGCCATCGCCCTAAAAAAATCAAGGTGAACTCTCAATCAATATGGATATTGAAAGAGAGTGGTGAACCGCTTTGATAAGCATTTTAATTCCTCTGGGTTACTCTTCAACGCTGTGTCCGATTCACAGGGGGAAGGCAATTTTACCTTCATGCCGTTCTCAAGAAACAAGCCCTCAGAGGAATCAATCCACAGAAGTCTGCAGATATTTATCCTGCTCCCCGAACTAACATTTCTAACTGGAGCAAAGCACTCCTCCAGAAACGTGGAGAAAAAAAAGCGGCTTTAGTTCAGCCACTGCTGAGCGATCCATCGCAATTGGAAGATCATCGCCCCGTCTCAAAACTGGACGTCTTGCCTACAGCGCTTGAGAAACTGATCAGTGATTAATCAAAGGCGTCTTGAAACAGCGCTGACTTTTTCATTTTTGAGCGCTTTTCAGCTTGATTCCTTGAAAAAAAAAAAAAACCCACTACTACACTACTACACTACTACTACCACACATTATGACATCATAAATGATGCGTAGCCTGCGGGGCCGGTTCCTGCGGAACAACTCGACGACGCCGCTCATTTCCGAACCCGTGTATGGGCCGGTTTATTTGAGCGATCCTCACCTGCTCTGCCCGCTCGGCTCTGCCTGCATGCTTGCTGCGCCACTGCCAGAGCCTGCTTCTACACGCTGCTGCGTTGTCCTTCCGGGTGTTTTTTATCAACATCTGTGTGACTCGGTCGTGGCGGCAGAATCTATTAAGCCCTTTGCTTTTCTGGATGCTGAAGTGGCAGCGCTCAACCGAGAGCCGGACGGTCCAGAGCGGCGGGAGTGATGGGGATAAAACCGAGCTTTCAACGTTGAGATCCCTCTCAGCAAATGCTCCAACCAAGCAAGCGAAGAAAAAGAAATCTGCGGACGATGCGTCCTCTTCTTACAGCGGAAAACAACAGCTCCATGTTCTAGGAGCAACCCACCGCCCTGGGAAGAAGGAACTCTGGGTCACAATTCACGTGCGTGTGCGAGTGAGTACAATTACAAATGGAAACATGAATAAATGCTACAATCCACAGATCTGTATATACATTTTTAAATGCTAAATAAAAACAAAGCTTAATGTTTTTTCTCCATCCACAAGTGCATCTTGTCTCACTTGTTTTGTAAAACATTTTGCAAATAAGATGAAGTAATTTTTTAACTTTTCATATGTTCGAGTGTTTTAACGGCGGTTCACATCCAATTGAAATGTTGCATTACCTCCCTCTTCTGTTACTAAATGCTATATTGTGTGTGTGTGTGTGTGTGTGTCTGTGTGTGTGGGGGTTTATCACTTACAACTTTTAAACGTGTAAACGCTCCCTAAACACTCGGTGGTTTATTCATGTATGGAACCTTTGTATTTGTGACACATCAGGAGCAGGGGAGGGGGTTGGAGGGGATGCACGGGGTGGATCCTGGAGTGGAGTGGACTCTTTTGACGGCAGCGAAAGTCATAAACTATAGTAATTATAGTCCGCTCCGTGATCCAGGCGAGGATCTGATCCAACCACAGTGGGAGTCCACTCCAGCATCCACTCTGGGCATACCTAGCTCACGAACAATGCTTATGGTCATTCAAATCTTGCTGGGGGCAGTGAGAAGGACAGGCCAAACGCCAAACAAACATTGTTTAAAAGGCATGTTGAGTGGTCTGTGAGAAATGCCCTCGACTGTAAGAAATCCATGCAGCCCTTTTTTTTTATTGACTTTTGACACTATTTATCACATCATCCTGTTGAACCATTTGACCTCTCATACGTGTGTGTGTGTGTGTGTGTGCGTATTGACTGTATATGTGTGTGTGTGTGTGTGTATATATATATATATATATATAAATATATATATATATATGTGTGTATATATATGTGTATATAATATGTATGTATATGTTTATGTATCTATATGTATATACAGTATGTATTTGTATGTATATATTCAAGATTCAAGAGGTTTATTTGTTAATTAACATAGGTTAGGTTAACATAATTGCTAACCTAATTCCAACCTAGCTACCTTACTGAAACTAACTGATTCCTAAAATGTAATGCAGTTGGTGAATAGAATAATATAAAATAAAATAAAAATAAAAATAAAGACTCAAAATGATAATGCAAAGTGGGGGGTACAAAAAAGGGAATAGAGTTATGTATATGGGATAGGCTATTTGTATATACAGATATGTGCAGTAAAGTGCATGTGAATAAAGTGCGTATGGAGATTTACAGTACAGTATACAACAGTACAACACTGCAATGCAGTAACACCAAACAGAACAGCAATACAGCCCAGTATGCAGTACAGGGATACAGTATGCAGTACAGTATGCTACATACAGTACAGTAATGTAGTGGAGCCTAGGTGAGTGTCTCAGTGTGTCTCAGCTGTGTGACTGCGGAGGCGCTTGCCCGACCGCAGCAGCTGGAACAGTCCGTTGTTGGGGTGGTGAGGATCCTTCATGATCCTGCAGGCTCTGCTATTACACCTCCTGGTGTATAAGTCCTGCAGAGAGGGGAGGGTAGTTCCAGTGGTAGGTTCGGCTGACATACCAACCTCTGCAGGGCTCGTCTGTCCTGAGCAGCACAGTTCCCAAACCAGGGGACTGCTCTCCACTGCTCCAGAGTAGAAGGACTTGAGGATCCTCACCGAGACCCTGAATTTCTTCAGCTGCCTGAGGTGGTAAAGACGCTGTCTCGCCTTTCTCACCACAGTGTCTGTTTGTAAAGTCCATGTTAAATCCTCTGTGATGTGGACTCCCAGGTGCTTGAAGCTGCTCACCCTGTCGACAGAAGTCCCATAAATCATCAACGGCGCATGCGCCCTCAGTTGTTAAGTCCACATTCAGCTCCTTAGTTTTGCTGATGTTCAGGAGGAGGCTGTTGTCCTGGCACCAGAGTGACAGGTCAGTCACCTCCTCACAATTGGCCTTCTCGTTATCGTCTGCGATCAGGCCCACCACAATGGTGTCATTAGCAAAATAAATAAATAATTATATATATATATATATATATATACACTTGTATGTTCATATCTGCTCTCTCCGTGTGCAATTAACGTCTGTGGGCTTGCATTTCTGGTGTCTGGTATCTCCGCTCCGCTGCACAAGCTCGTTTCTCCAAATGAAACAAATCAGAAGAGTGTGATTATTATTATTTTAGATGTATTAACTTTTTCCAAATTGAAGAGAAAACGACTGTGTGTGTGTGTGTGTGTGTGTGTGTGTGTGTGTGTGTGTGTGTGTGTGTGTGTGTGTGTGTGTGTGTGTGTGTGTGTGTGTGTGTGTGTGTGTGTGTGTGTGTGTGTTCAAGATTCAAGCTTCAAGAGGTTTATTCGTCACATACATATACATACTTTCATACATATATACAGTGAAATGTAATGCAACGCTCCCGGTGATTACACACAGTATGTCCTAGGGAAATTTCTTTCTACTCGACCAACTAACTGATTCCTGAAACGTAATACAGTAAGTCGAATACTTATAGAATATAATAAAATAAAATAAAATGGAATAAATAAAGGGAATACGCTTACATATATGGGATAGACTTATGTTTATGGGATAGACAATTATGTAAATACAGATATGTGCATTAAAGTGCGTGTGAATAAAGTGAGGTAGTGTTTGTGGGATAATACAGCACAGTATGCAACAGTACGGTGCAGCAATACGGTAACGCCGAACAACCCAGAACAGTGACACAGTATGCAATACAGTATGCTACATACAGTACAGTAAGGTAGTGGAGCCTGTGAGTGTGTGTGTGTGTGTGTGTGTGTGTGTGTGTGTGTGTGTGTGTGTGTGTGTGTGTGTGTGTGTGTGTGTGTGTGTGTGTGTGTGTGTGTGTGTGTGTGTGTGTGTGTGTGTGTGTGTGTGTGTGTGTGTGTGTGTGTGTGTGTGTGTGTGTGTGTGTGTGTGTGTGTGTGAGCCTGCAGCCGTAGGCACAGATTATTTCCTTTGCCACATGGATAATTGCAATCAGACGCAAAACAAGTACTAATTGCACTCAGAAGCAAAACCTAATGGCCATGTTTGCGCTGTCATGTCTTTAGCACAATATCTTTTGTGAATCCCACACTGAGACGGGGCAGATAGCGGACAATATGAAAAAATAACCATTTATATTAATTATTGAGGCCAGTATCAACGTTGCAAATAATATACGATTAATTGTGCAGCCCTAACAGTAAATATGTTCCCTTCCAAAACATGTATGTTGTTTATTAAACAAACCCAAGATTATACCGTATACTCAGTATACATTATACAGTATACATAAGCTTTCAGCTTTGAACCACTGCTTCCCCGGTGGACGCATAAAGCATTGCAATTGCTTTCCCACAAATGTTGCTCGGGGGCGTTCCCTCGCGCCGCCGCGTCCATTACGTCATCGAGGGTGATGTCATTACAGGCAAGATCAGCCACGGATCTGCCTGGACCTGACCTCTGTACTAACACAGCGTACAGATGCAAAGACTCATGGAAACACACATTGTGGATCAAAATGCTCTTTATTGATAATGTATGTTTCCAAATTACCAAGCGTTTGTCTCCGTGCTCCCCTTCTATTTCTTCTACTTCTTTGGGGTTTAAAGGCAGCTTGTATCCTTGGTGTTACATTACCGCCATTCCCTGGAGTTCGTTAACTCCTACATTGTCCGGTTTGTCCGATTTTTCTTATCAATCCTGATCTCTTAGGAAGGCTGACCAGATACTTCCTGCATTGTCCACTTCCACCACACTCCGGTATGCCCTTTACCCCCTTCTCCTCTTAGTCCTGAGTCTCCCCTTAGTCTTTCCAGTCCCTCCATCATATCCTTTCTCTCTGAAGTATATTTCCTGCAGTTAACAAGTACATGTTCTGCTGTTTCTGGTACCCGGGCAATGTTCGCATAGTCCAATTGGGTGCGTCCCTATAATGTAGAGAGTCCCGTTCAGGTTTCTCTGTCCTATTTTTAATCTGGTCAATACTACCTCCCTTTTTCTATTTCCTCCCCTGCTTCTCTCAATACTCACTCTATTCTTTCATTGCATGTTGTTCTCTTCCTCTTATCTCTTGATCCCAGTGCTGCTGCCACTCTACTGATATTCTTTCATGCTGCCGTGCCCTTTCCCTCTGATTTTGAAAGTTTCATTGTGGCGTCAGTTTTTTTTTTTTTTTTCTATCAACAGCTTGCTTGACGAATTTGTCCACTCTCTCATTACCCGTAACGCCCCACGTGCGTAGGAACCCAAATGAGTGTAACCACAGTGCCTTGTCGTATTACTTGTGAGTGTATTTCCATTTGCACAAACCTAGCTTTGGTCTGCACAGACCAGATGATGAGTCACTACAGAGCTCTGATAGGTTTGGCTGGTTCAACCCACTCTAAAGCTATCCAAACGGCATACGACTCCACTGTATATACCTTTAGAAGTTTGACGTCTGTTTGCAAATAGAGACTCTGTGGCTAGGAACCGCAACTGCAGAACCGGTGTCTGTATTTGGGGCTATGGATCCATCGGTAAACATCTGTACATACCCTGTGTTTTTACTTTCTGTGTAACTATAGAACTAATTTACTACAGCCGCACTTTCCTTCCTTATCTTAAACTGAAGAGATCATAAATCTATCACCATTGGTTCTAATACCCACGCAGGGGGTTGTAGGCCACATCCCATCAGGCAGAACGCCAGACACTCCATATACACTGCCAGGTGCCAGGGTCACACAAAGTGATGTTCTGCTGCTCTTCTGCACAACGTGAGAGCCCAGGCCTGGATCACATCTAATCCTCCAAGCAGTTGTTTTTCTGCGGATCCATATACTACGCTCCCATAATACACTTTTGACCTAATTAGCACTACATATTGTTTATGTATTTCAAGGATGATCAGCTCCCCAGTCCAACTATACAAGGCCTCTAATCACATTTATAACTTTTTTTGCACTTTTCCACAATACTTGTATGTGTTCCCTCCATGCTTTCTGGAGTCAGAATATACTCCTGTTTCTAAATTACTTCTATATAGTTTCAAATTTGTATTTACTGCTTTTTCTTGTAAAGACCATTACTTAAGTCTTTTCAGCTGAAAACTTAAAACCCCATGTCTTCCCCCACACCTCAACGTGATTTATTACTTCTTGCAATTTTTTTAAATCGAATATATATATATATACATACACATACATACGCATGTATGTATGTATGTATATATGTATGTGTATGTATATTAGATTAGATTAGATTAAACTAATATACAGTATATGTATGTATATATATTCAAGGTTATTTGTCACATACATATACATATGGTCATACATATATGCAGTGAAATGTCATATATGTGTATATATAAATTTATATATATATGGTTGTGTGTGTGTATTCTGGGTTCTGTAATTAATTAATTGTGCGTAATCACCGGGTGTCGTGACATTTCACTGCATATATGTACATGCATGAACGTATGTACAGTATATGTATGGGAAAAATAACTTCTGGAATTTTGAATCTATATTGAGTTTGTATAGATATATATATATATATATATATATATATATATATATATTTATATATATATATGTGTGTGTGTGTGTGTGTGTGTGTGTGTGTGTGTGTGTGTGTGTGTGTGTGTGTGTGAAGAAGGTGGCCTGGTCTGATGAATCACATGTTCTTCTCCATCATATGGAGCATCTGCGGGATGTGCTGGAACAACAAGCCTGATCCATGGAGGCCCCACCTCACAACAACTTGCAGGACTTAAGGATCTGCTGCTAACGACCTGGTGCCAGACACCACAGGACACCTTCAGAGGTCTTGTGGAGTCCATGCCTCCACAGGTCACAGCTGTTTTGGCAACACAATAGTAGTCGTTATTAGTGGTGGTTTTAATGTTGTGGCTGATCGTAGCACGGCACCTTCAAACTAAACAGAGAGATAACTTTAACCGTTATCTTTCAGGCTAATAAATGCACAATGGAGAATCTTGTCACTTGGATTGGAAACAATCCAACGGACTAATCCTATATACCTTCAGCAAGGACAAACAGTATCATCAATGCAATGCCCCGCTGTGTATTTTCACCGATATTCTATAGCCTACATATTTGTGTTATAGGTAGGCGTCATAGGTCGGTGTCAAAAATATCATGTAGTTATCATATATGTACATACATGAAACAAAATTGTTAGATACTATGTTTGGACATACATTGGCTTTTTGTGGGAAAAAAACAACCCAAAACAAAGCATCGGCGTGTTGGTAAAGCATGAACGTTCAGCTACTTTTGGACAACTATCATCAGCTTTTCATTATTTTCTGCTCCGTATGTGGATCGATTTCGATGAAGCTTGAACCAGGACATGTCGCCCTGCTCCTGAAACTCATCAAATCACGTCAACGTTCTTCTACTTAGGGTAAATTTACAACAGTTTTCACTAATTTCTGCTCCAAATGTACGTCGATAATGATCAAACTCGAACAACAAGAAGTCTGAAATGTGTCGGTTCTAACGAGACCTCAACCGACCTTGAGCAGCTTCAAGCACCTGGGAGTCCACATCACAGAGGACTTGACATGGACTTAACAAACAGACACTCTGGTGAGAAAGGCAAGACAGCGTCTTTACCACCTCAGGCAGCTGAAGAAATTCAGGATCTTGGTGAGGATGCTCAAGTCCTTCTACTCTGGAGCAGTGGAGCATCCTGACTGGCAACATCACTGCCTGGTTTGGGAGCTGTACTGCCCAGGACAGGCGGGCCCTGCAGAGGGTGGTGCGTTCAGCTGAACGTACCACTGGAACTACCCTCCCCTCCCTGCAGGACTTATACACCAGGAGGTGTAGTAGCAGAGCCTGCAGGATCATGAAGGATCCTCACCACCCCAACAACGGACTGTTCCAGCTGCTGCGGTCAGGCAAGCGCCTCCGCAGTCACACAGCGAGAACAGAGAGACTGAGGTGGAGTTTTTTCCCGCAAGCCATAGTAACTGTCAATGCTGACCTCACCAGGGGATGTTGCATACTGTACTGTACTGTACTGTACTGTACTGTACTGTACTGTATCACTGTTCTGGGTAACTACATACTGTGCTGTATTCTGTTCGGTGTTACTGTATTGCTGTGCCGTACTGCTGTATACTGTACTGTATATCTCCATATACACTACCTCACTGAATTCACATGCCACTTTACTGCACATATCTGTATATACATAATAGCCTCTTCCATATACACAAGTCTATTCCCTTTATTTATATTTTGTACCCCCACTGTATTACTTTGAGTTCTTTTATTTTATTCTATATTATAATTTTTATTTACTGCATTACGTTTTAGGAGTCAGTTATTTTCAGTTAGTTAGTCAAGTAGAAATTAGGTAGCTATTGTGTTCAGTCCAGAACATATGTGCAGTCAGCCGGTGCATTGCACTGACATTTCACTGCATGTGTATCAGATATTTTTAGCCCGAAAAACACCAAGATTATAAATAATAAAAATCTGAGCAAAAACCATAGGGCTAATTACATCATTAATTAGTTACTAATTCATGTTCATATCACATATCACATGTTCAAGTTCATAATGGAAGCCAAAAATGTAACACTCACTTTATTTAGTTTACCTTTATTTATTTACTCATAACAGCCAACAAAGAAGGTGGTGAAATGCATTTTATGATTATTACATGGTTAAAACCATTACCCATAATGTTCCTCCCTGGGAGGAAACTCCTTCCCTCAAGCTTTCATTTATCTCCAGGCTCCGACAATTTAATTGAAAGTATCTTCAAGATTTTCATTTAAAAAATGTCTGTTAAGTCACTATCTACAGCCAAATGAGGTAACACAAAAGTGATTGAGCCTATGGCCCACTAGTGAAGGCCCTTGCATTCGCAGTATTCTGAGCGTTAAGAACTGGGTTTCTGTGGCGACTTTCCCGGCGTGCATTCACACACCACATTCACATGCATCCACTCTGCCACGCTCCTGTAAATACCACTTTTGACAACAGGCGCCGCCAAAAACAAGAAAACTGAAATCTTTAACGATTGCCACTTTAAGACTAACTTTACACTTTTAAACTGGATTTAAGGACTCCTGCCTCGATCGTCTTGGACGGTTACGTTTTTACCCTGGTTGCCCAGCTCACATCCCTGTGTCCTGTCCGCGTCTCCCAGATCCAGAGAGTGGTCCTGGCCCCCGGAAACTACATGGGGACCACCTGTCACGCCTGCATCGGGGGCCACCAGCATCCGAAATGAGATGCTGAAGTTCCAGGCCGAGGCGCCACACAACACCGTGGGCGCGCCGGGGAGGGTCTTAGACATGCTCGTCAGGAAATACATTTGTGGGTAGCGCAGCAAGTAAATGTGCTACTGCTGTCAAACGATTATATTAATGGATTCATTATTTTAATCTTATTCATTTTGAAAGTACACTTTGAAAAGTGGGTTGTGTAACCTTGTAGACGCTCCCTAACATGTCATTTAAGCAGATAGATATATACATGCATATATCTCAACTTCGATTTGAAGTCCTCTGTAGCTTGTACAATCAACACACTTTCCAAGCAAACGCATTTAATGGCCTAGTCTGCAAGCAGTGGCACATTTAGCTTGCAGAAATGGGAACCACGGAGCCAGACCTACAGCGTTCCGAGTTCCACTGGAGAGGCAGCGTCATTCCCCTCTGTGCTCCAGGTGGTGCTGTTGTCGGCCGCCATGCCCGCCCGAGGTGTTGGACGTGACCCAGAAGTTGATGTGGAGGACGGTCCAGATTCTGGTCAAGAAAGAGGAGCTGACACTGGAGGGAATCAAGCTCTTCTACATAAATGTGGCGAGAGAGAGAGAGAGAGAGAGAGAGAGAGAGAGAGAGAGAGAGAGAGAGAGAGAGGTGTTTGGGCGTGGTTGAAAGTAACTCCGTTACAAGGAGCTTCCTTGACTCAGAGGGTGGAGTGTTTTAAGCCCGCTTCACACCGACGACCACAAATATCCACTGGTGGTGCTACTGTCAGATGCCAATATGCATTCAGTTGAAGCTTTAGTATTGAACAGAAGCTTCAGAGATGTTGCAGCAGAGAAATGGTCGATTGAATTCCAATCATTTAGATGGCCTCGTATTCTTTCGCATCGTTTATATAGACTTGTAAACGTCCTAGTGCCTTTCATACAACAGGGTCAAAGGTTGAGTCAGTCTTGTCATCCACTTTGATACAACAAGGTCAAAGGTTGAGTCAGTCTTGTCATCCACGTCTCCCTCTCCAATGCTCTCTCTCAAGGAGTGGAGCTGGACTCTGTGATCTGTACGACACGCTGACCTTCACGCAGGCCGTCATCTTCCTCAACACACTCAGCAAGGTGGACTGGCTGAAGGAGCAGTTGCACGTCAAAGACTTCACCGTCTCCGCCCTGGTAAGACAATAGTCACTCACGTTTATCCCACGCAATATTTGGTTAGTCTGGGATACGAATGGGCGATAATAAAATATCATCATATGATAATGTAAAGATATTGTGATCAATTTTTTGTGTTCATTAATGATTAGGTATGACCCCGTATTCCTCATGTTGATCTGAAGTTTTTTTTTGGAACAAGAGTTCTAGTTTTGTAGCATACTTTAAAATATATTATGTATGTTGAAAATGTAGTTGATGTTTATGAGCGCAGGCCCCAGGTGAGAGGTGGATTCAGCCAATCATCTCTGGGCCAAATTTTGCATAAAACCAAATTTTTGCAAATAATATAATACATAATACAATATAATTTCAAATTGCTGAAATAGACATTTTACCTGAAATGCATGTAGGAAATGTAGTCCGTAGGCTGAATCTGTGGGAGCTAGTGCAATATTCCCACCATAGTATTCTAACCAAATAACCTCTTGATTGTTGTGCCGGTGGGACTTCAGCACGGAGACATGGACCAGAAGGAGAGAGACGTGATCGTGCAGGAGTTGGGTGATAGTGCTCAAAAGGAGACGTGGTATTCTTGAAATGTAGAAGAAGAAACAGCCTTTATTTATCACGCAACACACCACACTACAACACATGCTTGCACACACACACGTGCTTTTGATGGTGGCCGGTGAAATGGATTCTCTGCTTTTGACCCATCCTGGCTTGTCCTTCCTCCGGGGGCACAGCCAGGAGCAGTGGGCAGCGTACGTGGACGCGCCCGGGGACCAGATGATAAGTGTCCATCGCTGGTCAGACGATGATGGGTGCATGTTTTTGGTGGGGGTCCTTACTGACGTGAGGTGGAGGAAACCCCATGTGAGCACGGGGAGAACATGCAAACTCCACACAGAAAGGCTCCTATTTGGGAGATAACCCGCCCGGAGCACGGTGCCAACAGCGCCCCAGGCGGGAATCGAACCCAGGACCTTCTTGCTGTGAGGCAGCAGTGCAATGCACTGCGCCACCGTGCCACCTGATGATCCGTAAAATGATCCGTAAAAAATGAAGTCGCCCCCCCATATAGAGGCGCCCTATAATACTATCAGCACAATCCATCATCTATCATCAGCTATGGGTGAAATAATCAAGCTATGATGCACAATGGACACAAGAGGGAGGCAGAAGACAATAACATAAATAAGCAATTCATATCTGAAAATAGGTCAGAAATTTGTATTAGGATAAGCAATGTTTCATATGACTACACACATTTCCTCTCTCAAATAGGTTATTCCAAAACAAGGCCAGGCACACATTCTGTATTGGAAGTCTTTTTAATACATGCAATACATGCATTAATACATTTACTTTTTAATACATGCAATTTCAATTCAGGGAGACTATATTTAAATGATTTCTATCTATGATATGATTCTATACTAGGATATGGATATGAGTAGTCTTTATGTTTGCAAAATAACTAAATCGATCCAAAAACCAAGAGTATTAAAAATGTTGTTCCATGCTGTTCTCAAGTAACGCCATGGCACAGTTTTTCCAAAGTAAATAATCCCACGGCACACTACAATCCTGTTAACCGATAAAAGATACTCACAAACGTCTATAACTGTGCTTTTTATTGGTGTGGCCTGCTAACAGCTCTCACTTTCAGCGTGAAACCTGAGCCTGTCATGATGAAAACAGCTGCTATCGTGGCTGGAACGGATAAATCAGTGGAGCCGTGCAATTTAGATCTTGCAACACAAGATCGTTTTAATTGAGATGGAATCTCAATTTGTTTCATGGCACGCTCGGCGACTCTCACTGGTTTAAGTGCTGGTCGTGATAGTTATGAAGGTCGTGGTATGTTTGTCCAGCTATAAACAGATTCATTTGGCATTTTCAAAATTGGCCATCAACTTTGTCACTGAGGAGGACAATCGAATCCTGCATGACAAGCAGCTTTTACAACAGCTCTGTGGAGGAACGTGCCTGTTTCAACACCTCTTGTATCTGGTGCTAACCTGTGGATATTTTTCATCGTTTTGGGTCATTTCTTTTGTACCATGTATTTATTTTATTTTTGTATTTAACTGGTTTGCTTATAAAGCGCAGCGATCATTGTCTTTTCCGTTCAAAGTGTTCGCTTGATAAGAAAAATAAAACTTGTGTGTGTCTTTTGTGTGTCAGGCGGCCAATAGAGGGGATTCAGGTTAGATATTGTCCAAAACTGACTGGTGAAATACCTACTTCATTTGCTGGACAAAATCTGGGTCAATTTATTGCCTTCTTTTTTTATTTTTATAAAACTTCCAGTTAAGAGTGCTGCTCACAAGAAAAAGTGTATGATCGGATTGAATCATTTGGTTTAATTGATGGACGCGTCCATCTCATTCCAAAATAACTGACCTAAATGCTAATATCCTCACGTTTAGAAACAAAAAGATCAGCGATATAATTTGTTGATATTAATAATTACTATTAAACAATGTACACTTGGTTGCATTCACATAATCACTACTCCTACTTATACATCGAACATGGGAAAGGAAATGTATTTTTAATTGAATGCACTTTTCATTAAACCAAATCTCAAGGTGAAACTTTTATATTTGTATATTTGTATATGTGTGTGTGTGTGTGTATATATATATATAAATATATATATATATATATATGAAATGTATGTGCGTGTGTATATGTATATATATATTGTTACTTTTTTATATATATATTTTAGATATGGTCATCTAAAATAAATATAATAAATAATACATAAACAAATTGAAATCAGCACTTTCTATTGAAATTGTTTCTCTGTGATTTCCCTCCTCCTCGCACCGGCAGCAATCAGCTCCGAGGCGCTGCCGCGATAACTTTAACCCTCGTCCGACCGCTCCCGAGTCTCGTTGTTTTTGGGCGACAACGGTAAAAGAAACAAGGCATTTGTTGCTTGTGTAAATATACATCTGTTTTGTTTGTTTGGGTGACGCTTATATATATGTATTTATTTTGGTGGCTAGCTAGCTTCGCCATACTCAACGGTGGTTTGTGCTGCGTTGCACGGGAACTCGGAGGTCTTTAAATCCGACTCGGTATCCCGCTTCAGAGCTAAACTGTTCTATTGGCTCTCTTCCGGAAGCCCGCAAATGTTCGTTAGTTTACGAGCGAGTGCATTTCAGAACCACATAGTATTAAGACATGTTTTCAAATAAAAACCCATGCGAAGGGAACGTTGCGCAGCGCCATGTTGCCGTGACGTCATAGCTGTTATTTCCCGCAAACTCCCCGGCGGATCGGTCTGGAACGTTTCCCACTGAAATAGCCGTTCCTTCGCACTTTTCCAAGCTGGAGGTTATATTTTTCAGCGTGCCAAGTTAATGGAACACAGCGTTCTTTCTATTAAAAGCGGCCCGCCTTTCTCTCCGGTCCAGCAACGCTCCGAATGGCCGCCGACGGAGCGTCCGGTGAAACAAAGTCTGCAGCGCCGGACGAGGAGGACTCTCCCTCTACAGAGAAGACACCGGGGCCAGAAACCAACTCACCCTTGACGGGCCGCAAACCAACCCCAGTTGTCAATGTAGTGTCAACCAGCGGACCCTGCACAGTCGCCGCCCCGGCTGCCACCCAGAGCGTCACTGTCCAGAGGGTCATACACACGGGGCCCCAGACCGCCGGCCCCTCCTCAGTGCTGATGGTCACCAAAGCCCCGGCTCCGAGAGCAGGTGTCACGTGGCCGGTCTCTACCCCGAGGGCCACCTCGGCCCCTGGCAGGACACTGATGATCGCCGTGCCCAGGGCCACGTCTCCCGGTCTGGCCCTGCGGCCCCCCACGGCCCCCTCCCCACAGCTGCCGGCCAACTTCCAGATCCCTCCAGGTGAGATTGGATGTGCCCAGGCCCTCCCCGGGGCAGCAACCAGAGCGAAACTAATAGCGCTCTTGGTACCAGGAAAAAGGAAAAAGAAAAGAATAAACATGACCCCTTAATCTGGCTCCTGAACACAACCCAAGCAGGTTTTGGTTTTATATTTAGGTCTTAAACAAGTATCCTGGCTAATTGTGACCCACAGCATACTTTATGGTCATTTGGTGGCGAATCAGAGCTTCCAAACAAGGTGTCACTTGTGCAACTCAAGCAAATATTTTTGAAGCTATGACCTGTTAATGACAAGGGTGTGGCAAACTGTTTCTGAGATAATGACCTCCAAAGTTTTACCCACACCAGGTTCATTCAGCCAACTCCCAGAATGCAAATAGGCTTGACGGACAAACAAAATGAAGTCCAGTACACACTGCTTACACTGACTTGGATCTATCGCACTGGTCAGATTAAGGTCCCAAATATGATTCAGAGCTTCCGCCACCCCCTTTGCATAATCCATAACGATACAGAGAATAAAGTTTTCACAGATAAGTGAGAGCGAAACACCCTCGTGCTGCGCTTTAACCGTCTGTTTACGGAAGTGACGTAGGTGCATGACGCAAAGGGTTTATCTTCGCCATTTCATAATGGTGTGTGTGTGTGTGTGTGTGTGTGTGTGTGTGTGTAAAAGTAGCACAATTTAAAGATTGAATTCTATCAAAACGGTTTCACATTGTGACTTCACATCACATGGAATATGGATGAATGATCTTCACCTGGACGCTCGCTTTAAAGGAAACGATCGATGGGCGTTATTCAGCGCTGTTCTGCGTCTCGTAAGTGAACTGCGTTTCCCCATTTAATCTAACAGGAATATTTAACTCCACGGTTTAACATTTTTCTACTATTTATAAATCAAACTCAGTTTTGAAAATATGTTGAGAGATTAAAAAAAAAAAACACAAAGGACAACAAATCTGAAAAAATCTAATTTTCCTTCAAGAAAGGTTTTTTCGACTTATTTTGCTGCTCCTGGCCATTTTAGAAATGCACGAGATGGCGGCTTTTGCTGCGGTGGGACACAATTATCCAAGGCATGATGTTCAGTAGTGCGTATAAAATCATTATAGATATCCCAGTTTGTGTTCCACTTAATACAAATTGCAATACAACTATGTTTTATTGGAAGGGTAAAATCTTGCAGTCTTAGTTATTTGGATTTTATTGCAATAACCAAGTTCTTGTTTTCCTCATCATAGGTATGTCAAATGGCAAGTACAGTTACCACGATGGAAAAATTAGTAGAGCCAGTTTCGATCTTACAACACAGTAGCTCATTGTAAACCACTGTTATAGAGAGGGGGGTTTTAAACCAATGGTTGAAATGTCATAATAAATAGAATGTTGACAAGGTGAGTGTTTTTGGGGCATTAAAGTTCCATGTTTGGTTGTTCTTTGTGTCGGGGCAGGCATGGTGCTGATCCGCAGCGACAGCGGTCAGCTGATGCTTGTCTCACAGCAGGCTCTGGCCCAGGTCCAGAACGGACAGAAGGCCAGCAGCGTTCCAGCACCTGCATTACCCACCACAAAGGTGTGTGTGTGTGTGTGTGTGTGTGTGTGTGTGTGTGTGTGTGTGTGTGTGTGTGTGTGTGTGTGTGTGTGTGTGTGTGTGTGTGTGTGTGTGTGTGTGTGTGTGTGTGTGTGTGTGTGTGTGTGTGTGTGTGTGTGTGTGTGTGGGGCTCTTTTCCATTTTTTTGATGGAATGTTTAAAAATACACACATAGGTGGTGGTAGTAGTAGGTGTTGATAGAACAATGGGGGGGGGGGGGGGCTTTTTAAACCGATTTAGCCATGATAATGAAGGCTTTCTAAGTCACACCTTTTGTACTCCTCCGGTTGATTCCTGGTTGAGTGCCTAGAACGCCCATTGAGACCTGTTTTTGGAATGATCTTTTTCTTTCCAAACTAAAAAAAAAAAAGATTAGTAACATAGAATTTTAAATTGCAATTCCAATAGAGTGCTGCAGGGATGTGTATTTTTGGAGGCCAACCCGGAGGCCAGCATCACCCTGGTTCCTTTGCGAAAAGCCAAGGGGAACTACACAACGGTCGTATGACTTCAACATCAATTTGAGTTTACGTGCTTACCTCTTCTACAAAAGCCTGGAAAGTTTGAGTTTGAATAGTTTGTAAGAGCGCGACTCTAAACACATCTAGATGCTGTAAAGGGGGACTAGTGACTAGATGAGTTTCCATGTTCGGCATGATTGTTTAATGTCCCTGACAACCTCTATTGTCTCATTTAGCCACTTGTTAGCAACCACCTTTTTTTAAACACTGGCCATGTTGACGCCATGGGTTGTCAACATGGCAAGAGTTTTTATTACAAATTTGAAAACAAAAAGGCTCGCTGGCCAAAAGGATAAATGATAAACAAAAACAAGTTGGGCACAGGAGGAATGATATTGCTCCTGGTCGGCTGACGAGCCCGTGGTCCAAACAGACGATGAAAGCGTGTCCCAGGAGGTAATAGTGGAGGGAACTGACGGCCCACTCGATCACCAGACACTCTTTCTCCACTGTGCTGTACCTCGACTCCCGCTCTGAAAGCTTGCGACTGAGGTACAGCACCGGCCGAGAGCGCACCTTCCCCCCCTCGGGGTCGTCACCACATGGTGGTGTATGAGGGACGTGAGGCCTGGCAGGGAGGAGAAAACATCAGAGAAGCAACGCTGAAGTGCAACCACGTCCGCCCTCTAGGGCGGAGAGAGACTCCTGCTCAATGATGGTGTGGCCAGAGCCATGGACGCCCCCTCCCTCCATTACTTTTAGAGGTTCAGGTGATAAATCTGTCGCCCCCAGACTGTCAGATCGTTCAAGCTTGTTATCGACCTCTCCAACTCACAATGTGACCACAAAAGGCCCTTGCCACTTGGAGCAATTTAGACCAGGACGTAGGGAGCAACAATGTCTCCGGGTGCAAATTGTCTGAGCCAAGCCCCCAGGTCGTATAAGAGATGCTGATGTTCCTGAACCCGGAGCAAAGTCTCCCGTGATAACAGCCGAATGAGCGTGGAACTTGCTCTCAGGCCCATAACATTCTGTATCTTACTCTTACTGGTGCTAGGACCAGAGTTTCTGTTAGAAAATATTGGGGCCGGTCAATGTGTCCTGGGAGATTTCAATTTCCCAGACAAATGGGGGAGGTTCCGGTCAAATATTATGTGTTTATTGAGCTTAAAAATGATTGATAAGCAGGCTATGTAGAGAATGACACAGAGGTATGTAGGTATGTTTAATATTTTTATTGAATATTTAAAATAAAATATGTCCCGTCAGTTAACGCCATTAAAAAATCTATCTATCTATCTATCTATCTATCTATCTATCTATCTATCTATCACTACTTGAAATCAAATAATTTCTGCTCAATAAGTAAACAATAAGTAACAAGTGCAGCTGCTTTAATTAAGTAGGTCTCAATAATTAATAATGGTTGTGGGTTTGTCGGTCTTCGTCGGGATGTCCCGTCAACATATTTTACACAATGAATATTTACCCTCTGCTTTGGGTCGGCACTTAAATATCCAAAAGAAAGCTAAACTATGGATATGTGCCCCAGCGATAAAAATCATCTTTCTGTTTCTCCTCAGACTTCTAGACACTGCGGCTCTGTGTCTGCTCTGTGTGTTTGTGTGTTTACAAGCACAACCTGTCCTGGGGGGGCTTTCTGTAGTTCTATATCGACAAACATGATTGGTCAGAGGTGAGGCTTTCAGATCAGCTTTAGATCGTCCAAACTGACTGGCCTCCCGTTGCGTCTTACCGAGCGCTGAAATGAACAAATCTGCAGGCTTTTTTTTTTTTTTTTTTTTAATCGAAATGATCCACCTATCACTAATTCAAATTGTGCTTGGAGGGAATTATTTTCACCGGACATTATGACTGGAGAGATTTAAATTTGTCGGAATTCAACTGAGTTTTCCGGTCAAAAAACGGCAATTAAGAGATAACGGAAACGCTGTTACGCTCTTAACCTCCTGTTAACCCAGACCTTATTTCAGGCATCGAACTAAAAACCCATTGACTTTCAGACGAGGGTACCGGAAGTGCAGAAATGATGAATAATTTCTGTATTTCTGGAAATTATAACTAATTTCTGGGTTTTAGGACTCATTTCTGCAGCACTCTATTACAATATTGTAAACAATGAGGCCTATATTGCATGTATTTAGTATTCACGGTAATTATAATTCTGAAATACATTTCTGTATGTATTTCTACTCAATAATAGTAAGTAATAATGTAATGCACAATTACCGTAAATGTCTTTCTGCCTCAGGTTTGTAGCGTGATCCTAAAGTCAGTTGTTTCTATCTAAAAAGGTCCCTGTAGCGACTGCAGGTAGAAAGGCCGACAAGTTGACGGTGATCAGGGTGGCCGCCTCACCCAGCGCCCAAACAGCCCAGAAGACGGCTGTGATACAGGTGATTCTCACATTGGCAAGAGAACTTTTCCAATTTTGATTTAATTTGTGATGTAAAGTTAAGGTAAGTTTCACTTAGGAGGATTTAAATGTATATTAAATACAACAGACAATTAATTATATAATTATAGAATCCAGAATCGCGATTGTGCCCAAGCACCTTGTGTCAATTACGCACATTTTAGTATTTTTAGAGCTAATTGTGGGTGACAAATAATCTCTTGAACTTTAAGAGCCACTAAAAGTATTTATCTACTACTTATCTGCTTTATACTGATTGCAACCAGTATTTGGCACTGACTCGCACACTATCTAACTTTAATCACATTTGTAAAATAACTTTTGACCAGGATTGATGTATTTCAGCAGTGTTTCACCACCACTGTGCCGTAGCACACTAGTGAAAGGTGTCTTTTTTTTTTTTTTTTTTTTTTTTTACTATCTTTTCGAGGCTCAGTACTTTTTTTTTTTTTTTTCTTTTTTGGCGACTTTTTTTTCACTCGGTAAAAAGAGTCGTTCAATTTTCCGACTCTTTGTGCATTTAAGTCAGTTGGTTTAATAAACGGTGAGCTAATGGAATAGTGGAATCGGTCGAGGCCTGGGTTAACAACGACCGACTGGTGCCGTCAGCCAGTCGAAATTGTGCTACTGTCGGCAGAAGAAGAAGAGGGGGAAGGCGTGTCCGGTGACAGCATGAGAAGAAGAAGGGTAGGAGAGTAGAGTTGAGAGTAGGAACTTTGAACGTTGGCACTATGAAGGGTAAAGAGAGAGAGCTGGCTGACATGATGGACAGAAGGAAGGTAGATGTACTATGTGTACAAGAAGCCAGATGGAAGGGGAGTAAGGCCAGGAGTATCGGAGCCGTTTACAAACTGTTCTACCATGGAGTGGATGGCAGGAGAAATGGGGTAGGGATAGTCTTGAAGGAAGAATATGTCGAGTGTTTTGGAGGTGACGAGAGTGTCAGACAGAGTGATGAGCATGAAGCTGCAAAGTGATGGGGTGATAATGAATGTGCTCAGTGCACATGCTCCCCAAGTTGGGTGTGAGATGGAAGAGAAAAAAGAATTCTTTAGTGAGTTGGATGTAGCGGTGGAGAGCGTCCCCAAGGCAGAGAGGGTGGTCGTCGGAGCAGATCTCAATGGGCATGTTAGCGAAGGGATTAGAGACATAGGTGATGGGTAGGTATGGTGTCAAGGAGAGGAATGCAGAGGACAGATGGTGGTGGATTTTACCAAAAGGATGGAATTGGCTGTTGTCAATACATATTTCAAGAAGAGGGAGGAACACAGGGTGACATTCAACAGTAGAGGAAGGTGGACTACATCTTATGCAGGAGGTGCAATCTGAAAGAGATTAGTGACTGCATTGTGTTGGTAGGGGAGTGTGTTGCTAGGCAGCATTGGTGGTCTGTAGGTTGACTCTGGAGGCCAAGAAGAGGAAGAGAGTTGTATGAGAGGTTGGACAGTAAGGAATGAGAAAAGGACTTGTACTGATTGGCAAGACAAAGGGATTAAGCTTGGAAGGATGTACAGCAGGTTAGGGAGATGAAGGATAATGATGGGAATGTGCTGACTAGTGAGGAGAGTGTGTTGAGAAGGTGGAAGGAGTACTCTGAGGAGTTGATGAATGAGGAAAATGAGAGGGAGAGAAGAGTGGATGATGTGGGGATAGTGGATCAAGAAGTGCAGCAAATTAGCAAGGATGAGGTGAGAACAGCATTAAAGATGATGAGTGGAAAGGCAGTTGGCCCAGGTGACATACCTGGGGAAGCTAGAATGTTTAGATGAGATGGCAGTGGCGTTCCTTTAGAGATTGTTTAACACCATCTTGGAAAGGGAGAGGAGGCCGGAGGAGTGGAGAAAAAGTGTATTGGTACCCATCTTCAAGAATAAGGGAGACATACAGAGCTGTAGTAACTACAGGGGAATAAAGTTGATCAGCCACAGCATGAAGCTGTGGGAGAGGGTAGTGGAGGCTAGGTCAGGGCTGGGCAAACTACGGCCCGCGGGTCACATCCGGCCTGTTGGTCTTTTTAATCCGGCCCGCTGAAGATTGGTACAGAATTCATAATTAAGACTGCATTCGTTTGACCTTGACCTGTAATGCCTGGTGTTTCACCAGGTGCCGCATGAGGCGCAGTGACTTGATTTTGCAGAGCACGAGCTACTCTGTTATTACTCTGCTACTACTCTGAACCCATCTGGAACAATGAGTAGGCCAAAGAAATGAAAAGTCGACAGTGAGTGCAGAGTGTTTAATAAGGAATGGACAACTAAATACTTTTTTACCTAAGTCTGGTCAAAGGCTGTATGTCTTATTTGCCAAGAAACGATTGCGGTTTTAAAGGAACACATCAGCCCTCACTTTTCTTCCAAGCATGCTAATTACGCTAACAACCAATCAACGCAAGAACGGACGGCTACCGCTCAGAAGTTGGCAGCTGGCTTGCAGGCTCAGCAAAACACCTTTATCCGACAAACTGCCATCCAAGAATCAAGCACGAAGGCAAGTTATTTGCTGGCATTCAAATTAGCAAAAGCCAGCTAGCCTTTCTCCGAAGGGGAGTTTCTTAAAGAGTGCATGGTAGAGACAGCAGGTATCTTGTGTCCTGAGAGCAAGAACAAATTTGAAAAAATTAGCTTATCACGCAGGACACTGACTTGCCGTGTTTAATTAACTGACGAAGACTTAGTTAGCAAGCTAAACAAAAAAGCGGAGTAATTTACATTATATTCTTTGGCACTGGACAAAAGTAATGACATAAAGGACGCCGCTCAGCTTTTAATTTTTATCAGAGGGATTAATGACAATTTTGAAAAAACTGAGGAGTTTTTGGCCATGGAATCCCTAAAAGGGAAAACACGGGGAGAAGACTTGTATAACAGTGTGTCGGCCGTCATCAAGAGGCACAACCTACCTTGGAGTACGCTCGCCAACGTTACTACAGATGGATCGCCAAATCTGACGGGGAAAAATGTCGGACTGCTCAAAAGAATCCAGGAGAGAGTGAAAGAGGAAAACCCTGAGCAGGAGGTAATTTTCCTAGACTGCATAATTCACCAGGAAGCACTGTGTAAATCCGTATTGCAGCTTGACCACGTGGTGAAGCCAATTGATAAACTTGTTAACTTTATTCGAGCGAGGGGACTTCACCATCGTCAGTTTATTAAGTTTCTTGAAGAAACTGACGCTGATCACGGGACTTGCTTTACCATTCTAATGTCCACTGATTAAGTTTGGGGAAAGTATGTCAACGAGTGTGGGAGCTCAAACAGGAGATGATCTCATTTTCTGAGCTACTTGAGAACGCTGACAAGTTTCCTGAGCTGAGTGACACAGATTGGATTTGTGATTTAGCTTTTGCTGTGGACATACTGACACACATGAATGAGCTGAACATGAAGCTACAAGGGTAAGACCAGTTTGTGCATGAAATGCATACAAACGTCAGCCTTCAAAACCAAGCTAGCATTATTATCAAAGCAAATGCCAAACAAGTCATCCGCTCATTTCCCCACGCTGGCTACGTTGAAAGAGGCTCCGCAACATGTGAAAAAATACTGGAAATCACTGGATGACCTGAATGAAGAATTCTGCCGTCGGTTCTCTGATTTCGGAAAAATTGTCGAGTCACTTCAGCTTGTGTCATGTCCCTTCTCACAAGACCCTGAAACTGGAACTGATTGATCTCCAATGTGACACCGTCTTAAAGGAGAAGTTCAACTCTTCAACTGGATG
Source organism: Zeus faber (assembly GCF_960531495.2). NCBI lineage: Eukaryota > Metazoa > Chordata > Actinopteri > Zeiformes > Zeidae > Zeus > Zeus faber. The sequence continues at coordinate 15,163,412 of NC_137193.1, forward strand.
AGTTTTATGCTTCATTAAGCGCAGCCAAATTTCCAAACATCCAGAAGATGCCACAGATAATGCTGGTGTTGTTTGGCTCTATGTATGTGTGAGCACAGACTTTTAGTGTGATGAACACCACAGATCCCAGTTTAGTGAACACCTCAGATCTGTTCTGAGAATTGCCACAACAAAACTAACACCAGACTTCGATGCACTGGCAAAAATGGCAAAAAACACTGTTCCCACTAAAAGGTAAGTGTATTAACACTGTAATGCTTTTTTTCTGTTTATGTTTGATATGTATGCATCTTGTGCTGACCCGGCCCATCTGTCAAATTTTAAAGGTCAATGTGGCCCCTGAGCCAAAAAGTTTGCCCACCCCTGGGCTAGGTTAAGAGGAGAGGTGGGGGATCAGCAAGCAGCAGTATGGTTTCATGCAAGGAAAGAGAACTACAGATGCAATGATTGCTTTAAGAATCTTGATGGGAATAGTACAGGGAAGGCCAGAGGGAGTTGCACTGCATCTTTGTGGATTTAGAGAAAGCGTATGATAGGGTGCAGAGAGAGGAAGTGTGGTATTGCATGAGGAAGTCGGGGGTGGCAGAGAAGTACGTAAGAGTGCTACAGGATATGTATGAGGACAGTCAGACAGTAGTAAGGTGAGCAGTAGGCGTGACGAAGGCATTCAAAGTGGAGGTGGGATTGCATCAAGGATCAGCTCTGAGCCCTTTCTCGTTTGCAATGATGATGGACAGGTAAACGGATGAGATCAGGCAGGACTCTCCGTGGAATATGATGGTCGCGGATGACATTGTGATCTGTAGCGAGAGTAGGGAGCAGGTTGAGGAGAGCCTGGAGAAGTGGAGGCATGCAGTAGAGAGAGGAGGAATGAATGTCAGCAGGAGTAAGACAAAACACATGTGCCTGAATGGGAGGGAGGGCAGCGAAAAGCTAAGAATGCAAGGAGTGGGATTTCAAGGCGGATTTCAAGGAGTTCAAGTACTTGGGGTCAACCATCCAAAGCAGCGGAGAGTGCGGGAGAGAGGTGAAGAAGAGAGTTCAGGCAGGGTGGAGTGGGTGGAGAAGAGTGTCTGGAGTGATCTGTGACAGAAGGGTTCCAGCAAGAGTGAAGGGGAAGGTCTACAGGACGGTAGTGAGAGCAGCCATGTTGTACGGTTTAGAGGCGGCGGCACTGACAAAAAGGCAGGTGGCTGAACTGGAGGCGGCAGAGTTGAGGATGTTGAGATTTTCATTGGGGGTGACAAGGATGGACAGGATTAAGAATGAGTACATTAGAGAGACAGCTCAGGTTGGACAGTTTGGTGGAAAAGTGAGAGAGGCCAGACTGAGATGGTTGTGACACGTGTGTAGGAGAGATGAGAGTTACATTGGGAGAAGGAGGCTGAGGATGGAGCTGCCAGCCAAGAGGGGAGGAGGCCAAAGAGAAGGTTTATGGAGGTGGTGAGGGAGGACATGCAGGCGGTTGGTGTAAGGGAGGAAGACACGCAGAACAGAAGTAATGGAGGCAGATGATCCGCTGTGGTGACTCCTAACGGGAGCAGCTGAAAGAAAAAGAAGGTTTAATACACGGTGAGCAAGGGAGAACTTCCAATGAACAATGAACAAGAGTTAATTAGTAGTTAATGAGTTTGTTTTCATTTAGTGAAGATTCACTCACTTGCCCTCTCTTTTGACAGTGACTCCTGAGTCATTGAAAGGATTTGTTAGCTAAGAACGAATCGGTCGCAAGTCTTGCATCTATTAGTATAATGGCATAGTGGTGTGCCTTGTGATCATATACTTCAGTTTCCAGCTTAAAAAAAAACATGTTCTTGTGGGCAGAATTTGTTCAAACAACCAGAGTTCTCTTAATGATTTACGGAATTAATACAATTTACTGTTATTTGATTGACTTCAAATGGCCAATTCTTGCGTTAAGCACAATGTTTCTGTCACGACAACCCTATATATGTTGTTGGTAGTAAGGGTTTAAATGATCAGGCCATTTCCCCTGTTGGAGACCTAAATAATATGCCAAGTTATCTTAAAAAATAAAAATAAAAAGTTATTTCAAACCATTGATATGATTTGTTGTGTTGCCATGTTTATTTGTTTGAAATTTAAATTTTTTTTTTTCTTTATTTTTTTTTTAGGTGACCAGGGAAGCCCCCAAACCGACAATGGTACAGTCCAACCCTGTGATTGGTCAGGGTGTCCAGGCAGGAATTAAAGAAGCCGCTGCCCCGAAGGACCCATCAGACACTATCACAAAGGTATTAACTTTTCAAAATAAAGGTTGCGCAACATTTTTGGGTGATTAAGCACCAATCAGTGGCAATGGCGCCCTGCATGAAGTCAAAGGAATTACAATTGCATTGGCCAAATCATCTCCAATGGGCAGAAACTATTTACTGCAAACTGGTATTGTATTAAAGTGTCAAGATCAAAAATGTCAAGTTCAAAAAAATGTTTTATATATATATATATATATATATAGATATAGATATAGATAGATATAGATAGAAAGATATAGATATATATATTTTATCCCTTTGTTAATGTTTAGGAAAAAAACACATACTTACAGAAGTTATACTGCAAGTCAAGAAAAATATTTTGGCGGCTGTATTTGCTCAACAACAAACAACAACTTCTGTCTGTTTTTCCCAAAAATGCCCCAAAAGATCTCTCTTGCGTCACTCTCGGAGGAGCCCCGAGGAGCATTTCTGTATATAACGTGGGATCATTCTTTGTAGATTTGCAATTTTTTTTATGAAATTTTATGTTGGTGCTTGTTTTCTTCCTAATGTATATTTGTCTTTACGCTCGAGCACTGATAAAAGCGAGTATGATTTTGGTCTTGAAGGCTAATCGGCTTTTCAGAACTAGATCTGTATGTGACATTTTCAACGGAAAAAAAATGTTTTAGCTTTATTTGATGATGGATTATTTTTCTGTTTATTTCCCCTCTGAATTGTGACACATGTTGGTAGAAAAGGTTAAAGACCTCAAAATTCACCCGTACGACATGAGTCTAAAAGTGATTATTTAAGGGACGCATTAGAAGACTCATTATGTATTCTTAATAATGATCTTTCTTCTATTGCTGTTTTCCAATGACTTTAACACATCAACCTTGTCTAAGATGCTTCCCAGATATTTCTGCTGTTTATTCAAGTTTGAAGGGAAACAAATTATAACTGTAGAAGATTATTTTTCTTTTGGATGAAATATGCAAAAACAATGAACAATTTCAAGTAGCTTTTCTTATAGTTTATTCTATTCATTTGTTCTTTATTTATATAGTTTTAAGTGCACGTAATAAACTATTCCATCAACTCAGTCTGTTTTTACACCAAGATGCCTGTCTAAATAATATAATTGAAAATAGTGGGCCTGGGAAGTTGAAATTATTAAAAAAAAAAAGAATACCAACCAAATGCCTCCCCCTCTTTTCATCCAGGAGACCCTGGAGAATGTAAAGAAGTGCAAGAACTTCCTGGTGACGCTGATCAAACTGGCCTCCAGCGACTCCCAATCGCCCAACTTGTCCACCAATGTCAGGTCCCTGGTCAGGGGCCTTCTGGTAGGAGCCACAGAATATTATCTTCTTGTATTTTATCCCGTATTAAATATATCCCTCTGTTTTATTGATAAGATCTTTTGATCGTCATAAAAGCACAGTCTAGGCTAGCTCATCTAGTGTAATTGAGCATTTGTGTAATCTCTGTGGACACTGGACGACTCAAAGCTTTCAAACTGTTGAAAGGCGGATGGATTATTAATCAATTTATGGGGATTAGCGTGTTTATTTCCATATGCGTAACAAACGATTACATCACCATAGTCTACGAATTCCATCAATGGCTGGATAGTTACAGAAGCTTGCAACAAAATAGGCAATAGTAATAACAATAAAAATTTAAAAAATAAAATGGCAATATGCAATAAACCTGAGGATGACTTGAAAATACAGTAAAGTGAGGGATTATTTGGAAGACAGTGTACAGTAAAAATAAACCTAAATATAAACCTGAGATAACAATAAAAACATAAAATTGGCTATTGCAAGAGCCTAATAACAATATGTGTAAACCTAGAATGAATGGAAACAACAAAATAAGCCTAGAAATGAACAAAAAGCATGAATAAATGGCAATGTACACTAACCTAGAATTAACCAGAAGATAAGGAACATTTCCAATATACCATAACCTAACCCCAAACAATATACAGTAAATAAGATTAACCTTACAATAAGACAGAAAAATAATAAACTTAAGAATGAATAGAAAATATACAATAAGCCTTATAATCACCAATACATTTAATTGAGAAACCAAAGAACTTCTGCAATAAAATAACCTTACTTAAAATAAACAGAAAAATATACAACAAACCAAATGCCAACCAATAAACAGCGGAAATATACATAACCTAAAACATTCTCAACCAATAGGAATAAACCTAAAGTAAGTAATAAACCAGAACAAACATTTGAAAATTAATGTTAGAAAAATTTCATTTGAAATTGGAAAATTATTACAAATATATAGTTGAAGCTAAGGACGTACAACAGCATGGCTAATGTTGCTGTAGACGGTTGCATCTACATACGGGTTCAGGGAGGGAGACAGAGACTGAGCGGCAGTGAGGTGCCAAAGCAGCTCGAGTTTTATGATACAGTAAAACACTCGAACAAAAAGCCTTGCTGGCCAAAACGTGAACATAAAGTATTAAATAATTGATCAGAGTCCGTTTTTAGTCGCGATCTGGTCCGCACAGTCTCCTGCACCAAGCTTCCTCACTGCAAGACAAACAACACGTAAGAAAACTCTCCCAGCTGACTTGGCCGAACAGAACAGCTGTGCTGGTACGGAAGCCGGAGCTGTAGCCCCCAGACCCCGGCTTAACAACGCCCCCTCATCTGCCACAGTTGCGTTCTTTTTTTTAATAATCTAATTTATCTATCCAGGGCTCAACACTAACTTTTAAAAGTGGTTGCCAGGCTGGCAACCGGGCATCAGCTTTTGGTTGCCAAAAACTGAAAATGTGGTTGCCATTTTTAATCACCTTATATTTTGAGTAATTAACATATTTCATCTGCATTTGCATCTTTCCATTTAAAAGTAGCGCTCCACTAGATGAGGTCTGAGCCATGCTAACTATTAATGCGGTCCGTCTATAAAGACGTGTGTGCGTGTGCTGTGTGTCTCTGTGTTCACTTTTATATAACTTTGGATGATGATGTCACAAAGTTCACGCTTATGATGACTTGTCAGGCAGCAATACGTGGGATCCAGGGTAGTCGGCCCTTTGCTAAAGTTCAATGGACAAGTGTGCTTTGGTGCTCTGTTGCGGTGTGTTTTGTGACTGCAGAAGTTCATTTGTTCCGGCCTGGTTACAGTGTCATTCTATGATTGGGCGCTGTTTGCGGCTGTGGGTGGGTTTCCTACACCGCAACTAATGGCAGTTATCATTCTGAAGTAGCGCTGCATGATTATGGCTTAAATGATGCGATTATTTTCGTTAATATTGTGATCATGATAATCACAATTATTAATCCACTTTGGGGGACAGAAATCTTTTATAGCACTTTGTAAATCAACAAAAAGCTGCCTTCACTATAATGTATTTTATAAACCGGTGGTTTAATTGACTTCAGTGGTAGAGGATTTACCGTATAATGAAATGAATTGTGTGTAGTGCACTACACATTTCTGTTGTAATTGGAACAAGTCTGATGTTGGTTATTAACATCCTTATTGCAAGGTTTCTTTTAGGGGGGTGTTTTTGATGCTGTTTCTGAGTTGGGTGCTGAGTATGTCTATTTCCAAAAACACAAAAAGGATGAAAACTACACGTTTTATTCTTGTCTGAAAGTGCAGTGGATCCATGACATCCATACACCACTGACGTCAATTTTTCATTAACAAAAACAATAGGGTCCTGCCCCTTCGGGCTGGACCCCTAAGAGCTATAAAAGGGTGAATCTCTGTCTGTATGTCCTTTGATTATCTCGACAACTTCTAAAAAATGCAAAAAAATTATCTCAACTACTTCACCTCTGCCCTCGACATATTAATAAACAACACACTACCGCTCAGATGAGGGCGGCAGCGGGGCAGGGCTTCAGGGCTCTGCGACTGAGTCACAAAGAGTTTCTTTCCCTGGTGTATGACTTTAACCGGCAGTTTCATCTTCCATTGTGGACGCAAGAGTTATGCCTGAGCATAGCCATGCTAAGTGGGAGTGGATGTGCGAGTCAAAGCGCAGTGCGCAAAGAAACCTGGATTCAGCTGATTCTCCTGAAGTTCTAATATGCCTGTATTTTGCTGCGTCTTTTTTCTTGCAAAGTTGTCCTTACATTTTGTTAAACTGTGCCATTAAAATGTATTAAGTCTTAAATTTTAAACAGGCATGCACTAGTTACATCAAATTCCCTAAAAGTTATCGGCCGGCAGGAGGGGAGCCTCGAGCCGGAGGAGTTCACCGACCAGCTGTATCTCCAGCTCAAGTCCACCCCCCAGCCCTTCCTGGTGCCTTTCCTCAAGGTAACACACCACCTCTGCAGCTTTGAACCAGCTTTTCCGTATCTGTGGTTAGTTTTTATGGAGATATAAACCAACCAGCCATAACATTAAAACCACCACTAATAACCACTAATATTGTGTAGCTCCCCCTTGTTCTGCCAAAACAGCTCTGACCCGTGGAGGCATGGACTCCACAAGACCTCTGAATGTGTCCTGTGGTATCTGGCACCAAGATGTTAGCAGCAGATACTTTGAGTCCTTTACCGTAGTTGTGATATGGGGCCCCCACTGATTGGGCTTGGTGTTCCAGTTCATCCCACAAATGCTGGATCGGTTTGGACCCTAACCCTGGCTAATCCACATGATGTAGAAGAAAACGTGATTCATCAGAACAGGCCACCTTCTTTCATTACATGGTCCAGTTCTGACGCTCATGTGCCCATTGTAGACGTTTACAGTGGTGAACAGGGGTCATCATGGGCCCTCTGACAGGTCTGTGTCTACTCAGCCCCATACGCAGCAAGCTGTGATGCACTGTGTGTTCTAACACCTTTCTATCGCAGCAGCATTAACTTTTTCACCAATTTGCGCCCATGACCCTGATGCCGGTTCACCGGTTTTACTCCCTTGGAATACTTTTGGTAAGTACTAACCACTGCATACGGGGTACACCCCACAAAACCTGCTGTTTTGGAGATGCTCTCACCCAGTCGTCTAACCATCAGAATTTGGCCATTGTCAAAGTGGCTCAGATCCTTACGTTTGCCCATTTTTCCTGCTTCCAACACATCAACTTCAAGAACTGAATGTTCACTTGCTGCCTAATATATCCCTTGACAGGTGCCATTGGAACGAGATGAGCAATATTATTCACTTCACCTGTCAGTGGTTTTAATGTTTTGGCTGATCGGTGTAAGGTTCTCTATGGTTTCCTCAAAGCCAGTTTTTCCGTAGATGTTTAGATTTAGCTCATTTTGTATTCCTCTCCCTACCTCCTCCCCCGAGATAGAAAAGCCTGCCCGTGGTCCGCCGCTTCACCTCGGACCCCCAGCAGTTCATCCAGCAAGCGGGACAGACCAAACCCGCTTACACCACCACATCCTCCACCCTCCCTGCCCCAGCCAAACCCTCTGGACTGACACCTAACCCTATCGTGCTGGTAAAACTTTAATTTCTATTTATTACTGTATTAACTGGTTTACAAGGCATGGTGCTAGGGTCAAGCTTGATTCACACCAAATCCCACAAACGACAAGAACAACCTGGAAGTCCATTCATTTGTATGGAATATATATAATATAAAATAATGACGTTATTAACGTTAACCTTGGATGTCACTGTGGCAGATCCACCTGCCACATGCCACCCGAGTGTCGTTTTCAGGGCCCTCCGACAAAGACACAGGCAGAGATGTTAGAAACACACTAGGTTTACTGTAGACAGTTGGCAAGATGCAACAAGCCGAGAGCAGATGATGACAAGGGCTCTTGTCTCTTCTGTGTGTGGGGATGTGGGTTTTAACTTTTGCTGGTTGATTACTCTAATGAGAAACAGGCATACAGCCACACTGACAGACTGACACTGACACCATACAGACACACTGACCCAATTACCTAGACCCAAAACAGGTTTAGCTGCTTAAACCACTATCATTATCAATAAATCAGATTTTATATAAAGTGAATTGTATGTATTTCTTATTTTTGTTTGCACTTTGCAAACGCTTTATTAAGGGAGTTTTAACCACTCATTCATGGACCGTGGTCAATGTCCAGCTGAGAAAACGGCTCGCTGCTGTAACTTTGGTCTGTGATGCTTCAAGTGTACAATTTATTTTTCAGTATTTTATTTTGCGGGTTTTCACAAGCAATAAGACAGATCAACAGCAACAGGTAGGCTCAAACATGTATGAAAAATAAATACATGAGCAAATAAATACAAATTAAAAAGGAAAATAAAATGAAATAATATTAAAGGGCCACCAGCTGTACAACGTGCTTAATAGTGCTATGCATTGAATCTCAAAAAAGAGCCATGAGAGATTAGCTGAGTGAGTTACTCATCCACCCCTGGCCTCGTCGGGTTAGGCTATAAATGGGTCCCAGATGACCAACAATTTTTTTTTTTTTAATTGAGTCAGTCCTCAAGAACCTCTTGAGTTTTTCTATCTGTATGACTGAAATCATGTCAGCCATGAGTCTTGGTGACAGCCATCCCCAGCATCAAAAACTGTTGCATGGCTGTAGGAAAGCACAGAGCAGTTTGCGAGCAGCCGAAGAACGATTGTGACTGCCCCTGTCTGTACCACAGTTTGGAAAAAAAATATATATTTTTTTCTGGTCATGCACGCATGTGTGTCATTCCTCCACTTTAATTAACAGAGTTTAGAGAATGACTTCCATTAACCTCTACCAACTGTTTTATTTCATCCAGCTTTAAATTAATTATGCAGATTGAAAAATGTTTTGGATTCAGTCAAATGGAAAACCATGACCATATTTGGGTGAATAGAAAATACAACATACTGGAAGTGTTTTCCTTCTGAAAATCCAGGACAAACAGCCGAGGGCAGTTGGTGTACGACCAGCCACAATGATGGCCAATAGGACTGCACCCGGAGGCTTGGTCATCCTCTCGGGGCAGCATCACCCACTGCACCCAGGTATCTAGAAAATGAAACGTCCCTGTACAATTAAAATGTATGACCTTTTTGTGTTATTTGTAAAAATAAGGTTCTTTAAATCTTTAAATCTACGACTTCGGGATGAAGATCTGATCACAGTTTAGGTCAAATGTCGGCAGAAATTCAGAAAATCCTAAATTGTTCACAAACTTTCTAGAACCGTTGTTGTTGACCTTTCAGTGTCCAAAACCTTGACCAGCCAGGTCTTTTTCAGATTTTCTGGAGTGTAAAAGATTGACTATATACTTGCAAGGAGACTATTCCCACAGTTTCCATCCAAAGCCAAAATGTGCAACGGAAAAAATATAAACATATAAATAATTAAAATGACTGTGAAACCAACATTGCCGAACCTTCTTTGTTACTGGTTTTTCACAGGTTTTTTCTCTATAAAGAGGCCTCTAGTTCAGGACCAGCAACCGGCGGTTAAAAATCTCTTCAAGGATGGTTCAGGATCCTACAAGTAACACCATTCATCCCATTCAAACTTCAAAATAAATATTATGCTAAAATGTTCTTAAGTAATCAAGTGGCATTATATATATTTATTTGCTTGAGCAGGGAAGACGACGACATCAATGACGTGGCCTCCATGGCTGGGGTGAACCTGAGGGAGGAGAGCGCCCGGATCCTGGTCGGCGGTGGCACTGCCGTCGGGTCCGTGGTTCGATCGTGTCCGGACGCCCTCTTCCTGTCCGCCAGCCCACTGCACGCACGCACCCTACACATGGGTACAAGAAACCATTGGAGGCGATCACACCATCAAGTCATTTGTGTCAAAGCACAATAGCAGAGGACCCAGGACGGCGCCCTGAGGGATACCAGAACTGTGTTTAGAGTGTCACAACCTGTTTGTTTTAGCTCTATATCTGCTACCAAGTGTTTCATTGCTATTAAAACCAGGCCACAAATGTGATGTGGTTCTCACCAGCAGGAGTCAGCATTGAAAACATGTTTTCCCCAACTTTAAATGCTTAAAGGAATTTTGTTAGCGGGACTCTGTAATTGTGAGTTTAAGACATAATGTTTGTCCAACCAACACTTCTCACACTCCAACTTCATTCCTTCACACACAATTGGTAATGGCTTTGTCTGGATGGTCAGTGGCTGCTCATCCCCCAATATTTGACTATATAGATCTATATTTATATCCAAATAATTGATTCCTGAGGCCTTGTGTTGTTCTGCTTCAGGGCAGTCATTGGGAGTGACAGAGGTTGGGCCAGATGTGGTCGCTCTGGTTTCTCACGCAGCCCAAGAGCGCCTGCGGGACCTGTTGGAAAAACTGTGGGTGGTATCAGAACACAGGAGGACACTCCTTAAGGTACACGGCCCATTTCCGGGCCACCGTTTGAAGGACACGAAACCTCCAACCTCATCAAATCCAAATACCAAGCGTTTCAGCATTGAAACTTGTGCTACGACCAAACCTTGGACGTCATTGGGGCTAGGTCAATTTTATATCATGAAATAACCCTTTTTTCTCATTTATTGGCAACCTCTGTCATCATGTCTAGCCCATACTCAAATTAAACATACGACTCCTTGATGCTCAGGAGGATCTGCAGCACGCACAGGTGAGCGACGTGCGCTCCCAGCTGCACTTCATGGAGCAGGTAGAGCTTCTGAAGAAGCAACGGCGGGATGAGGAGGAGAGAGAGAGACTCCTGCTCTTGGCTAAGGTGAGGGTTTCTTATATATATATATATATATATATATATATATATATATATATATATATATATATACACTACTCAAAAAGTTAGGGATATTCGACTTTCGGGTGAAATTTCAGGATGAACCTAAAATGCACTATAACCTTTACAGATGAACTTAATTTGACCTTCTAAACCTTTGAATGCACATGTCCAACTGTTCAATGTTTCAGTACTGTTTGCACAACTTGCTGTAACAGGTGTTTGATCCATGAATCGACTAATCAATTTCCTGGTTCAATTAGAATTGGTATTTAAACATTCCCCTTCATCATGCTGTTCACATTTTGACATCATGAGACCAAGACGACACCTAAAAATTGATCAACAGTACCTCGCCATTGTGAGGCTTCAAACAGGATGTTCTCAGAGGGAAGTGGCCACTGAGCTTAGAGTGTCACAGAGTGTCTCAGCAACTTGCTACAGAGATACAGAGACTGGAAGAGTCCCAGAAAGGCATAGAAGTGGACGTCCTTTGGCCACATCTCACACTGATGAGCGCTTCATTGTGAACAGTGCCCTGCGCAACCAGATGATGAATGCCACTCAACTCCAGGCGCATTTAATGGAGGTGAGAGGCACCCAAGTGTCACGTCAGACCATTCCAAACCGTTTACATCAGTGTGGTCTGTGCGCTAGACGACCTGCAAGGGTACCTGACCACACCACCAGGCACAGGCATCATCGTCTTGCACGGGCCAGGGAGCATTTACACTGGACGAGGGACCAGTGGCCTCAGTTTTGTTCTCTGATGAAAGTCGATTCACATTGAGCAGAAATGATGGCCGCCAACGATGTTGGAGACGTCAAGGAGAGCGTTATGCATCAGCCACTGTTGTCACCAGACGAGCCTTTGGTGGTGGTGGGGTTACAGTGTGGGCAGGTGTGTCTAGTCAATACAGAACTGCCCTACACTTTGTGAATGGTACAGTGACAAGCCCATACTACCTGAATAACATCATTAATCTAGTCATTGTGCCCCTGCATGAACAACACAGGCCTAAGTTCATCTTCATTGACGACAATGCTCCAGCTCATCTAGGTCAGATCATTAGGGAACGGCTGCTGGAGACTGGGGCACCTCAAATGGAGTGGCCTGCACTTTCTCCAGACCTGAATCCCATAGAAAACCTATGGGATCAGCTGAGTCACCGTGTAGAGGCTCGTAACTCTGTGCCCCAGAACCTCAATGACGTGAGGGCCGCCCTTCAAGAAGAGTGGGGGGCCAGGCCTCAGCAGACAATAAGTCAACTTGTGAACAGCATGAGACGTCGTTGTCAAGCTGTAATGCTCAAGCGCACGACAAGTTATTGAGACATTGACATTTGTTGTTGTGGTAAACCCACCACTGTTGTTGGCTTTTGTTTCAATAAATTGTTTGAGAAATGCAATGGAAATGACCATTGCATGCTTCTACTTAAATGCCCTACTTTCATGATATAATATCACTGTAGCGTGAACTTTTTACATTTTCCATAAATTTCACCTGAAAGCCGTGTGTGTGTGTGTGTGTGTGTGTGTGTGTGTGTGTGTGTGTGTGTGTGTGTGTGTGTGTGTGTGTGTGTGTGTGTGTGTGTGTGTGTGTGTGTGTGTGTGTGTGTGTGTGTGTGTGTGTGTGTGTGTGTGTGTGTGTGTGTGTGTGTGGCTTGAATGTTATTCTCCCTTGTAAGTCGCTTTGGATAAAAGCGTCTGCTAAATGTGTGTGTGTGTCATAGTTTGACCCAACGTGATTGGTCTTGATAAATCTCTGGAAACAGTGGAAAAGTTTTCTCTTTTTGTGCCACAGCGCCGGTCCAACTCCGACGATCCGCAGATGCAGCAGTTGAAGCAGCGGGCCAAAGAGGTTTGCTCCTGTGGGTTTTGCGATGGAAAGGGTAATTTTAGGGAACAGGACACTAAAACCCAACATGGTGGGTTATTCTGAGGTTGCAGCTTTCCAGAATTATGATAGAAACAGGAAGTGGTGTGTAAAGAACAGGATTAAAGCTGGAAATAGTGGTGTCATCTGGGGTTTATTTGCATATATTTTCTATGTTTTACTTCACAGCAACAGAATGCCATCTAGTACAAGATCTTGGTCACTCTTCTTCCTTTGTTAACCAATAATTGTGCAACCAAAATTTTAAACAAAATTAAGAATGAATCTGAGTGAGGTTCAGACTCTAGGGAGGACAATACGTCTGACATTTGTCATATACAGACGTGGACAAATTTGTTGGTACCCTTACAGCTAATTGAAACAATGCTTCATTCCTCCTGAAAAGTGATGAGATTAAAAGCAATTTTCTTATGTATACCTGCATGCCTTTGGTATGTCAGAGTAAAGCAATGAAACTGTGAAAAGAGATAAATTATTGTTAAAGAGATCAATTATATTCTAAAATGGCCTGGACAAAAATGATGGGACCCATAACCTTATATTTTGTTGCACAACCTTTAAAGGTTATCACTGCAAATCAAGCGATTTCTGTAGCTCTCAATGAGACTTCTGCACCTGTCAACAGGTAGTTTGGCCCACTCTTCCTGACTGCATGTTTTAGCTCTTTCCATAGATGTTCGATAGGATTCAGATCAGGTCTCAAAGAAGGCCACTTCAGAATAGTCCAATGTTTTGTTCTTATCCATTCTTGGGTGCTTTTAGCTGTGTGTTTTGGGTCATTATCCTGTTGGAGGACCCATGACCTGCGACTGAGACGGAGCTTTCTGACACTGGGCAGTACATTTCACTCTAGAATGCCTTGATAGTCTTGAGATTTGATTTTGCCCTGCACAGATTCAAGGCACCCCGTGCCAGGCGCCACAGAGCAGCCACAAAACATAACAGAGCCTCCCCCATATTTCACAGAAGTTATGGTTATTTTCTTTGAAAGCCTAATTTTTTCAGATGTGAACATAGAGCTGATGGGACTTCCCAAAAAGCTCCAGTTTTGACTCATCTGTCCAAAGGACATTCTCCCAGAAGCATTGTGGCTTGTCAATATGCATTTAAGCAAATTCCAGTCCAGCTTTTTTATGTTTTTCTTTCAAAAGGGGAGTCCTCCTGTGTCTTCTTTCACGGAGCCCACTGTCACTCAAAAAGTGACGGATGGTGCGATCAGACACTGATGTACCTTGACCTTGGAGTTCAGCTCGTACCTCTTTGGAAGTTGTCCTTGGCTCTTTTTCTGCCATTCGCACCATCCTTCTGTTCAATCTGGGGGCGATTTTCCTCTTGTGGCCACGTCCAGGGAGGTTGTCTACAGTCCCATGAACCTTAAACTTCTTAATAATATTTCCAACCGTTATCACAGGAACAACAAGCTGCTTGGAGATGGTCTCATAGCCTTTAACATGCTTATCTATATATGTCTTTAATTTTCTTTCTGATCTCCTCAGACAACACTCTCTTTTCCTTTCTCTGGTCCGTGTTCAGTGTGGTGCATACCAAACAGCAGAGTGACTACTTTTCTCCATTTAAATAGGCTGAATGACTGATAATAAGATTGAAGACGTGTGATACCAATTAAAGAAAACAGCTAGTTTGAAATATCACTATAATCCAATTATTTATAATCTTTTCTAGGGGGTACCAACAAGGCCATTTTAGAATATAATTGATCTCTTTAGCAATAATTTATCTCTTTTCAGTTTCTTTGCTTTACTCTGACAAACCAAAGGCATGCAGATATACATGGGGAATATTGCTTTTAATTTCATCACTTTTCAGGAGGAATGAAGCATTATTTCAATGAGCTGTAAGAGTACTAACAAATTTGTCCACGTCTATATATATAACCCATCATCATCATAATGAACAGTTCACAAACATTGCGGAAATACATTTAATTCTGCAAATATTAAAGGATTAGAAAATGTCTAATTGTCTGACAGTCCAACTGCTCAACCAGAAGGGTCTACGGGGGGGGATGGTAGCTCAGGCGGTAGAGCTGGTGGTCTAGTGATCTAAAGGTTGCTGGTTCGATCCCAGGCTCCTCCTGCTAGCATGCTGTAGTGTCCTTGAGCAAGACACTTAACCCCTAATTGCTCCTGATGGCTGCGTCCGTCGGTGTTTGAACAATTGTAAGTCGCTTTGGATAAAAGCGTCTGCTAAATGACTAAATGTAAATGTAAATGTACTGTTGAAGCATTTTTTTCAACTGTCTGGGTAAAGCAAAATCTCTTGGAAGCAATATGAATGGCTATCTATAAGCTCACAAGAATGAACTACTCAGGATTGAGACTTAGTCATTTAAAAAAACATGTTTCTTCCACTCTTAACAGCTCCAGCAGATAGAGCTGGCTCAGCTGCAGCATAGGGAGGCCAACCTCACGGCGCTGGCTGCCATCGGGCCCCGCAAGAAGAGGCCCCTGGATTCCTCAGGGAATCTGGTACCACACACACACACACACACACACACACACAAACTCATTCAATTTGTGTAGCCACAAAAAAATGTCCCAACATTAACAGAGCTTGGTGTCCGTATTTTAAGTTGGTAGTTCAGCCAGTTCAATGTAAGAAACACTAAATATTATCTTTGTCCAAAAAATAGAACTTCAAATGACTGAAGCATGAGCACAAATTGTGCAAATTATTTTTTGTTATTAGACGTGACATACTGTCATAAGCTTGTATACTTTTCATAGCAATAATTAGGGGTCCAGCCCACAGGACCCCTATTTTTTTTGCTCTGATTTTGCTTGCTCATGTACACAAGGACATGGGTGATGTCTCGTTAGAACCAGAATGTTTCGGACGTCCTATTGTTAGTTGGATCAATATCAATTATGGAGATTTTGACCTTAGACTGCATATTTTGAAGGGGTGCCAGATAGGCTGTGCCTACTGGAGAAGTATTTTTCCGTTTTTTTAACATGAGCTCATTCTCATCTTGGTCATTCTCAGCCATCCACAGTACAAAGGACTTACGTCTGTTTACATAAACCCTGACATTGTGTGCAATAACAAAACATATTTATTTTAACTACATATATTTGGATATGGTAAGTAAAGATTCCCCAGTTAATTGACATCTTATAACATGATTTTGCAACCCAGCCACCAATTCACATAATCTGCATAATGAAATGCATCACAGGGTTCACTTAAACTCATGTCCCTTACCTCGGGCATATAACAAATAGTACCAACCTGGTATAAATGAACCCAACAGGTCAGACCAGTGTGCATATAGTCCAACAAACAAATGCACCGTACCAATCTTCTCCAATTACTTCCGACAATCCTTTCGCTGATCAGTTCTGCAAAAAACTTGATTACTTTTTATACTATCCTTTTCCAATCACTTTTTCCCCAGAATCCTCAGATTAATTCCGCTTTTACTCTCGCGCACCTGTTGCAATTATAACAAAACGCACGGTAAATACTCGTAGAGAGACAGGCGGCTAGGGAACAGATCGGGCCATCACACAATGTACATTTGGAGCAGAAATGAGTGAAAAACTGTTGCAAATTTACCGGAAGTTGAAGAACATTGGTGTGATTAGATTTTTTTGTTTGTGACATCATCATCCAAAGTTATAAGTCCAAGCTTCATCTCTCAGAAGTCATTCGCATCCAGCGACTTGCGCCCTGGGGCCTGCATAGCGGTTGCTACACGTTGACAGACAACCTGAGCCGATGCTGTATTTAATGGAAACTCGGAAAACTGTAACTCGTACTGCGTTTCGCAAAACCCCCGGACGCTATAATCAGTCACAGAAGGCGTTTTCACACTGCAGGAAGTTCGAAGAACCTTTGAAGTGTCCATCTTGTCCACACTACAAGATTCCAATATGTATGTTTAAGAATTGGGAAATTTGTACTTGTTGTCGATAGGAAACTGTGTTTTACGGAGCCTTGGAAAAGTGTAATTATGCACCTAACACGACTACACTGGATCTTGTTTCTTGCTGCCTGCAGCTTCATTTAATATGTATAATTTGTACTATATATATATATATATATATATATATATATATATATATATATATATATATATCCAAAACAATTCATCCCATGCATTTTTAAATAAGCTTTTTTTTAATGCAAATTGTTTTTAGTGAAATGCAGGACCAAAGATGTTCCATGTTTAATTATAATTCATGTCAGTCAATAGTGTTGATCTTTAGTGTTGATGTGATTCTCCTTTGAGTGATGCTTAGTGCTGTCCGCTACATCCTACATTGCTTCCTCTGATTTAGTTCACCCACTGATAAAATGACTGTTTAGAATTAATGCACAATAAATTTGTTTTAGAAACCACACAATCACACGCTTGGAAAGCCGGTTATGGTAATTCAACAAAGCTGCATGCCGGGAGCTGCTCTTGGCCAATAAGATCAGTCCCCCCATTGTTTTGAGCGAGTTGCATGTGTCAATACTGTTATTTCACTATGGTTCCTCTTGGTCAATAGGACCTCAAAATGTGACATCTCATACAGATGTACATAAATGGGGTATTATGGGATGTTTATTTTATTTAGCTCATGTCTTTCACTAGCTTGCAAAGGCAGATGAACCCATAATGGGGTTAAATGTTGCTTCTGAGTTTCCTTTTGATTTTCTATGGCGAAGAAGGCATCATGAGGTAGGTTTGAGTTCCGGTGGCTTTAAATGACGGAGTAGTTTGAATTGGTCAACCCGAGCTTAACCAGGCCTCCTCTCCCAGGTGTCGGTGCTGGCTGGAGGCGGCGTCCGCAGGGTGACCCGGGTCACCATGAAGGATCTGCTGCTGTGCATGGAGGAGGATCGCCACATGCGCCACTCGCTCACGCTCTACAAAACTCTGCTCAGATAGGGTTTGAGGAGAGAGAGATATATATATATATATATATATATATATATGTTTTTGTTTTTCTCTTTTTTTTCTAATTATTCATTTTTTTTATTAATATCCTTATTTATTCATTTTCGTTGCAATTATAAAAAAGATGGTCATCGTCGCTATTTTGCATGTTTTTTTTCAAGACAGCAGTGTTCTAATACCCTGACTTTTGATGTTATTTGTATTTCTTTTCTGGATCCATGACTTAAAAAAAAAATTAATAAATAAGCATTTTGTTTTTCTCGCTATATTTTTGCCTCTTTGCAAATTCGATGTATCCATGCTACCATTAGTAGCAAGGAGAGGCCGAAGTACATACTGTACTTGCATAAGAATTTTAATTGAAGATAATCTACTAAGTCTACTAAATGTTGCTTCAAGTTTAAGTCAAGTGGCTTTAATATCGCAATGATACGATTACAATTTCCCAGGCACAACGGAGTACATACGTTTTTTAGTTTTCAAATTTTATGTTGTCCCACCTTATTTACTCAGCCATATTGTCTATCATTGTGCCGATCAGTCATGTGTACAGCCCTTGTATTACACATTAATATGCCAACCTCCATAATGTATTACACAAATAGTACAAAATCTTTATTGATCTGATTGTTTGATGTTAACACCAGTTCATACTGTACATAATTTCAGCAGGAAGATGACATTTTAAGTTGCAAGCAAACCCTTAAATACTCACTGTGAGACATGCATTAACAATTCTGAACATCCTACCTGGAAATGAAAGCCCCAAAAACTGATCATTTTCTCTCTGATGTGCTTGTGTGCAAGAAAAGGGAATGGGAGTGGGAGAGAGGGAATAGTCTTTTCCCAAAACTCCACCCCTCACCCTAGTTAACCCTGGCCATCCAATGTGCAAATCCTTCATGAGCAAACTGGATTCAAGTGCAAGTGATTCATACAATGTACAAATATGTACACAAAAACACAATTAAATCTCAACAATTGACCAGCAATGTACTTAAAATCGATCTCTGAAGAATATTCATCCAACTCGAACATGTAGCAGGCTCGGGGAGTTGGAGACGTATGAAAAATACAGTCGTGTCTTTCCAAATGTCAGTTCCCATTCAGTGACAAGGGTTTAAATTTAGTCCGTGGGTAAAAAGACAAGACGCGTCAAGTAGGTGTTATTAGAGGCTCAGTGGCACATTTTAAATCTAACATTCAAACTTTTTGCAACCCCCCCACCCGCCCCCCCGTTGGAAATTCAAAACTGTTAAAAACGAGTGGCGTGGAAGACTTAGATTTAGCACAACCTTTGGCTGGTAGAGTACATCACTTTTGAAAATTGGAAAATGTCAAGTCCTATAATCAAATACCAAATAGTTTCTTTTAGTTTTTTTTTGTGGTTTTAGTCGTCACATCTTTATCAAAATATTTTTCACTTTCCTCTCAAAATATTTTGCACTTGCACAACTTAGGTTTGTTAGAACCTAAGAACTTCAGAAAGCGGTCATCACCAGCTCTTTTGGATCTGATGTCTCCTGACAGGATTCTTTTTATATTTTTTTACCTATGATTGAAGATAAATAAAGGGGTATTGTGTACTCCAAAGGGCTTTGTAGCTTTGTCTGTTTTTTCTACTTTTCTTTAAGCAACATTCACCTTTGTCTAACACTGTTCAGACTAAAGCGATTTGGTTTAGAAAATTAGAGATGTTCATTTTGACTCCTAAGTGCCCTCATCCTCACCCTAATCCTATTGAATAACATAAGCCATTTTCTGATGGCGGAAACTCCAGTGAATCATTTGCATACAGGAAACCTGATAAGTCTTTTTTTTTTTTTTCCTAATTGAAAAGTTCACTATTTACCAACATTGGTGGACATTTTTTTCCACTAAGTGTATGTGGGTGCTGTTCCAAAATCGTGTATGAGAACAGTGTTTTTTTCGTGAGAGCTCTCCAGCTGTGCTATTGAAATTTCCAAAAAAATAAATTATGGAAATTGGCTCGTGTTTCTACATTCAAATGGCAAGGCTGTACTCCTTTGTCATTTCCAGTCAGCTCTGTTTCAGGCTGAAAGTGAGAACTATTCGTAGGCCATAATAAGACGCACAGCTCAGACATCTTTGTGATGTTTATATTTGGAGAGCATGTATTTTTTTGGAATTGTTGACCCTTTGGTGAACTTGTCACAGAACTGCAGGGATTCAGCTCCCCAGAAATACTTCAGACCGCGGATGTCAGATTTCTCCGCCCTAGACATGCAGCCTTTCCCTTTCCCGTGCTCTCCTGATGCCAGGTGCAGAACTCAGTCAAGCGCCTCTCGTTTGATCCCCGCGGTGGTGTTGAGGGTTCTGCAGCAGCCATCACCACCACCACCACCACCACCTCTCCTCTCCCGGTGCAGAACGTACTCGCAGAACTGCGACGAGTCCACGCCCCCGCCACACGACGCTGTGATCCGGAAGCCGCACTGCTGCAACCGCTCCAGCACCTGCCAGGTCCACAGGGAGAGGGACGAGTCAAATCCGGTTCGATGACACAAAGGGGCTTTTTGGTCACGGTTACAAGCTCAAAACTGTTTAGGGAAGGGAAAGACTGACGACATCCTGATGGAGGGCCCTGAAGGTGGGCAGTACACTTAAGTAGAGCCGCTGCATCTCATAAAATTTGAACATCATTAAAAAGTTCAATATTTTGTCACATTTCAGAAAGTGAAACCCATACATAGATTCATTACACAGTGAAATATTTCAAGCCTTTATTTCTTGGAATTTTGATGATCGTGGCTATAGATAATGAAAACCCAAAATTCAGTGTCTCAGAAAATTAGAATATTACATAAGATCAATTAAAAAAAAAAAAAAAAAAAAAAGTATATTTTAAACAAATGTCAGGCTTCTGAAAAGTATGTTCATTTCTATGCACTCAATACTTGGTTGGGCCTCCTTTTGCATGAACTAATGCGGCGTGGCATGGAGGGGATCAGCCTGTGGCACTGCTCAGGTGGAAGCCCAGGTTGCTTTGATAGCAGCCTTCAGGTCATCTGCATTGTTGGGTCTGGTGTCTCATCTTCCTCTTGACATTACCCCATAGGTTCAGAGCAGGCGGGTTTGCTGGCCAGTCAAGCACAGTAACACCATGGTCAATGACCCAGCTTTTGCTACCTTTGGCAGTGTGGGCAGGTGCCAAGTCCTGCTGGAAGATGAAATCAGCATCTCCATGAAGCTTGTCAGCAGAAGGAAGCATGAAGTGCTCTAAAATGTCCTGGTAGATGGCTGTGTTGACTGTGGACTTCAGAAAAGACAGTGGACCAACACCAGCAGATGACACGGCAGCCCAAATCATCACTGACTGTGGAAACTTCACACTGGACTTCAAGCAATGTGGATTCTGTGCCTCTCTACTTTTCCTCCTGACTCTGGGACCTTGATTTCCAAATGAGGACGAGAGGATGAGAGGATGAGGATGAGAGGACCACTGAGCAACAGTCCAGTTCTTTTTCTCCACAGCCCAGGTGAGACGCGTCTGACGTTGTCTCTGGCTCAGGGGTGGCTTGACACGAGGAATGCGACATTTGTAGCCCGTGCCTAGGATCCGTCTGTGCGTAGTGGCTCTTGCTGCGCTGACTCCAGCCTCAGTCCACTCCTTGTGAAGCTCCCCCAAATTCTTGAATGGATTTTGCTTGACAATCCTCTCAAGGCTGCGGTTATCCCTTTTGCTGGTGCACCTTTTCCTACCACACTTTTTCCTTCCACTCAACGTTCTATGAAGTTGCTTGGATACAGCACTCTGTGAACAAGCAGCTTCTTTAGCAGTGACATTTTGTGGCTTACCCTCCTTGTGGAGAGTGTCAGTGACTGTCTTCTGGACGTCTGTCAAGTCAGCAGTCTTCCCCGTGTGGCCTACTGACCCAGACTGAGACCATTTCAAGGCTCAGGAAACCTTTGCAGGTGTGTGGAGTTCATTAGCTGATTAGGGTGTGACACCATGACTTTACAATATTGTACCTTTTCACAATATTCTCATTTTCTGAGACTTAATTTGGGGTTTTCATTATCTATAGCCGCAATCATCAAAATTTCAAGAAATAAAGGCTTTAAATATTTCTCTACGTGTAATGAATCTATAAAAAAAATTATATATATATATATTTCACTTTCTGAAAAGAGTGACCAAAAATATCAAACTTTTTCATGATATTCTAATTTTATGAGATGTACCTGTAGAGTGAGGAAACAGGATGGGACAGAAAGTTGAATTCTTTGTTCTATATTAAAGAATATTTTCATTGGCTGGGGAATGATTGTGATCCTTCGTCTCATTTTAATGGCAATTTGATGCTTCAAACTTAAATTTAGTCTAATATTTTGAATGCATTTTGTGCCTTATATAAGGCACTTTGAACTGGCCTAGTGAATGAGATGTGCTATATAAACAGTGTTGGGCAGTAACGTGTCACTGTTGGCTGCGCTTACAGGCGAATACCCTGACAGTCACACAGGCGCACATGCAAAGTCAGAATTTTGCGGAGAACAAATAACAAATAAACTTCTTCAGTCACAAAACACACCGGAACAGAGAGCCAACGCACACTTGCCCATTAAACTTTAACAAAGGTCAGACTACCCTGGATCCTGAGCCTATTGCTGCCTGCAGCTATATTTATTATTATTGTTTATTTTTATTATTATTATTACTATATATTTCAACACAGTAACATCTTATCATCCAATAGATAAAACCATAATCGAGGGATGGCTGTATCATCACTGTAAAGGAAATTCAAAGAGCTGAGGGGTCAGGTGTCAGTAGATGATGCCCAGATGAAGATTGGTCTACTATCAGGGTGGAGTTTGAGTTTTACAAACTGACTGGAAAATTGGACACTTTCATATGTGTCTGTCTGTCTGTCTGTCTGTCTGTCTGTCTTCCGGCTGGCAGGGTGACCACCAGCCCGGCAGAGATGAGGGCGCATGCGGTGGCCTTCTACACCACCCTCTTCGGGACGGAGGACTGTGATGGAGCGTGTGCTGCCAACCTCCTCCTGCCTCGGCTGGAGGTCGGGGAGCGGTACGCCTTGGACGCTGCCATCGGAATGGAGGAGCTCATCTCTGCTGTGGGCCAGCTGGCATCTGGGCGTGCTCCCGGAATAGACGGTCTGCCTTCAGAGTTCTACAAGCATTTCTGGAGCCTGATAGTAGAAGATCTACACCAGGTGCTGGTGCACTACCAGTTTCCTCTCGGCCAGCAGTCCTCTCTCTCACACCCAAGAAAGGAGACTTGGCCTTGCTCAAAAACTGGAAACCCGTTGCACCGCTTTGCACGGACTACAAACTCTTCCTCGGCGGTCCTGGCCAAGGCTGAAAGGAGTTTTAGAGCTGTTGAGTTTCAAAGACCAGTCTTACTGCATGCCAGGCAGATCTACTCAGGACAATTCGTTTTTAATGAGGGATTTGTTTGACCTGTGTAATTTCAATAACATCAATGTTGGTATTTTATCCCTTGATCATGAGAAAGCTTTCGACCTTGTTGACCATGGCTTTTTATTTTCAACCTTGAAGGCATTTGGATTTGGGGAAGGGTTTCTTAACTACGTATAGCTCCTTTAGCTCCTCCTCCTTTACGTATAGCTCGCTCGCTCTCTCTCTCTCTCTCGCTCTCTCTCTCTCTCAAGAGGTAAACTGTACAAAGGAGGAAGTCTGGGCTACAAAGGGAGCAGTCCTTATAGTGAACAGCTGTTTCAAACCTAGTGAAGAAATCAACAGATCCCCGCCTGCCTAGTTATCTCTGAAGATGTTTATACTCTTACTATTCATTACTGACCTGTGATTTTCCTGTGGTTTGTCTCTATTTTTGTTGTTGTTTGGTTCCTTCGTAATCAAGTTTCGGCTGTTGTGACATGACTTACCGAAAAATAAAGGAACCTTAAAAGTCAAAGTCTCTCTCTTTCTCTCACTCTCCCTCTCTCCCCCTCCCTCCCCATGCCTCCGCTGAAGATAGAGTGGTGACATCCTAACAGTGCGCCCCCAGGCCTCCTCTGTTCCCATATCTTACACCCCCCCCTCTCTGGAGACAAAAGGACAGATAAGAAGCCTAATAAGAGAAGCAGAACGGAGACCAGACCAGAAATAGGCCAGAAACATAGAAAACCAAGGATGTAAGAGGTACGGCTAAGAGGTTCGCTGATCTTGCAGGACAGCACATGATTATTGGATCACAGGGACATTGAATAGAGAAGCATCGCAATGGCCGTTGTATGGACGGTAGCATGATTTTACACACATATATATACACACATAATTATCTTCACGGATAGTAATGCTTTTGAAATGATGGTCTACAAATATGACTTTTTGTTTTTAAAAGATAACCACCACTCACTCTCTTGCTTTATTACCAGCGAACTGATTAGGCAAATCATATGGTGGATCCAAAGGAAAGCACTGCATTCGGAGCATGTTGTGGCCACTCTGTCTGCACAATAGTCCTAATACAGCTTCAAATAGTCAAAAAATTCAAATGTATCTTTTCAGAAAAGCTCAAATTACACGTCACTTTTTTACACTCAAGTGACGAATGGTTTAATGGTAAAGCTGAGCTGTGGTGCATTTGTTGATACAAAGACCCACTTGAATGAGATGTCTTGTTTTAAGAACTAATGCATGCCCGTTAAAAATGTAAGACTTTCTAAGACATTTGAATGGCAATGTTTGATAAAATGTCAAGGATTCAGTCCTATGTACAATGGAAGAGGAAACTGCCGGATAAAGTCATACCGGGGAATGACTTTATGTCCTTGTGACTCAGTCACAAAGCACATGATCTGCTTATTATCCCTTACATATTAGTTTCCCTACCTGAACAAAGTTGAGATGGCAGTACCCGTTCAGCGGGAACCGGACGATGTGCGACGAGTGCGCGGTGCTCCAGCTGGCATCGGGAGAGCCGCACAGGGCGTCGCCCACCTCGGGGAAGGCCTCCCGGACCACGGCCCGCTCGCCGCTCAGGGCGATCCTTTCACCCTGCTCGGGCGCCATGCGCACCACCACGCACTGGCACTGGTGTGCGCCCTGCTGCGGACCCCCGGACCCCCGCCCACTCCGCCAGCGCTCCAGCTCCGCCTGCAGCAGGTCCAGCTGGAAGAAGCGTGCCTCCTCGTACAGCAGCGAGAACTCCTGTCAACACACACACGCACGCACGGACACAAGGTTTTACAATTAGGGAGTTAACAAGTTATTTATCATTTCATGTACGGTGGTGGTTATTAAAACGTTCTTTGCTCTGAGACTCCCCCTCTCACCGCGTGCACGCCCACGCCCCGTGACGCAATGCAGGAGCCGGTGTGTGTAATCTCAAAATAAATGTTTTGAAGTCTGGCCGTGAAGAGGGTGTATCGTTGGCCGCCCCGTCGCCCCGGGCCGTTACATTTAATCATTTCCTTTTTGGACTTGATTAGGTCAGGTTTTAATTATGCACACTATTTTTAAAGACACGAAAATTTGATTTGCGCAGGTGACAGTTGAGAGGAAGGTGACGTCGCATATGCGTTTATACAGGGTTCATTCTGGTAATACAAAGTGAAATTCAGGACTTTCAAGTACATTTTCTTCATTTTCAAAGACCAAGCAAAACAAATATAATCAATTGTCTATTATTTATATTAGTATATCTATTATGTATTATTAATCTCGTTGCCATCTACAATTATAAGTGTCTATTTCCAACCATGCTGGATTGAATTTACATTCCTTGGTATTATCTACGTCGTAAAAGCCATTCTGCAAATGTTTTATGAGGTTGGATTTGAATAACAAAACCAGGTGCAATATCAGAGTATCTCAATGATCGCGTTTTTTTTTCCATGGTTCTTTTCAAGCACTTCAGCACAAAGGGGGCCATTTTCAAGGTGTCCCAGTGCTCACATTTCTGTGGATGAAATCCAAGCACTTCAAGCACCTCAAGGACCTGGTAAGAACCCTGTTAAAATCCGTGCATATACTGTAGAACAGATTTAAGTGCATATACATCTCATATACATTGTAATACTCTCCATAGCTATATAGTCTTCATCGTCGGAGGCTTTTAAGGAACCGCGGCTAACCTCCCTGTTGCCGACCCCGTTCACGGCTTTGGACGACGACACTCACGTTGAAGTCGTCTGGGATGAGCAGCTTGGAGGTGCGCAGGAAGTTAAGGATGTAGCGGAACATAGGGCCGTCGCGATCGATGAAGTAGTGCTGCTTCAGACCGTCCAGCACGATGGGCTCAGTCCCGTCGAACAGACGGCCAATCCTGACCGGAGACAGAAAGGGGAGAAACACGGGACGACCTGCTCGTATCATCTTTTTCAGTCCTTTAAGGGGCGCCTTCGCAGACGGGGTTTGGTCCAAATAAGCACAAAACTAATCCTACTCAAATAAATCCATAATTTAAAAGTGTCTTTCTGAGACGTTGCTGAAATTAAGATGAATTAGGTCTGGACTAGGAAGTCCTACACTAAGGCTATTAAGGACTAGTCAGCTCCTTCTGTCTGATCTTGGTGCTGGTCTTAGACTAGATAAACCTGGTCGACCTGGAGGCCCACATCCATTGATCCAAAGACAAACCTGCATCTGGCCAGGTTTCATTCAAGCCTTCACTTAGACCAAGATTGGCGCTAATCTTCCTTCTGGAAATCAGATTTTTTTAACCCAAGACTAGGGCAAGTCTGAGACTATGTTTAAACCACTGGTACATGCCAGTTCAAAATGTAAGACTTTCTTAGACATTTGAATGGTGCAGTTTAACAAAATGTCAATGATTCAGTCCTGTCCTCCACAAGGGAAAATCATACTGTTGGATAAAGTTATACACCGGGGAAAGACAGTCTTTGTGACTCAGTCGCAGAGCCCTGAAGCTCCATCCCCCGCCGGCTCGCTGTTCACTGTTTATTGAACGTTTATTAATATTACACGTGTCACGTGTCCAAATGGCACCAAATTCAACACTGCACGTCCTTGGGTCCCCAGCAATACACCCCCCAAGTGTGAAGTAGATCGGATGAACGGTTTCAAGATAATTGAAGGCAGACAGACAGACAGATTCCTGCCTTTATATTAATATGAGAAAGGCCATTTCAGTTAGTCCAGATAAAAAATCTGATTTAGTCTCAGATTATGACGAACTTGTGTCAAAACGCACATTAGACTATGGACACAAACTGATTGGACGTGAATTCATTTAGAATAGCTGCAGCAACAGTTCCTCATGGTTGTCTATGTTTATGTTAAGGCGTCTTTCTCTATGTACTTGTGTGTGTGTGTGTGTGTGTGTGTGTGTGTGTGTGTGTGTGTTTGTGTGTGTGTGTGTGTGTGTGTGTGTGTGTGTGTGTGTGTGTATTTCCATAGACATCACATACATATGTCCAGTGTTGGGGAGGCGACTTTGGAAGCATCGCTTTGCAAGATTCCAATTACTTCACACTGGAAGAAGTTGAACTACAGCAAAGCTTCCCTCGGGAGAAATCTTGTTTGGTTAACTAAAGCTACTTAGAAGCAGTAATCCAAACTACTTTGTAAAAACAGGATAAAATTGACAATGTACATGTGATATGTTATTATAGTAAAATATATTACAAAGAAGTCACATGCCAGGAAAAAAATGCCACTCAATTGAGTTCACTGCAAAAAGTGCTCACTTGTTCGCAAGTCATGCATGTACCACACAAATGAAACGTACCACTATGCATGGGACGGTGCAAGTAATGTCAGCTTTGGTTTTTGTAGACAATGCCCACAGTCAGATACCTGCCTTCCAGAAACTTCCAGTCTAAGAATGACGTGCGCGGTGCGACACTGGATACACAGGGCTCTTTCTTTTGCATTGCACTGCTGCCTCACAGCAAGAAGGTCCTGGGTCGATTCCCGCCTGGGGCGCTGTTGGCACCGTGCTCCGGCGGGTTATCTCCCAAATAGGCGCCTTTCTGTGCGGAGTTTGCATGTTCTCCCTGTGCTCACATGGGGTTTCCTCCACCTACCATCAGTAAGGACCCCCACTAAAAACATGCACACATCACCATCGTCTGAGCAGCGATGGACACCTGGTACTAGGTCCCCGGGCGCGTCCACGTATGCTGCCCACTGCTCCTGGCTGCCCCCCCAGAGGAAGGACAAGCCAGGATGGGTTAAATGCAGAGGCCACGTTTCACTGGCCACCATCCAAAAAGCATGTGTGTGTGTGTGTGTGTGTGTGTGTGTGTGTGTGTGTGTGTGTGTGTGTGTGTGTGTGTATATATATATGCATGTGTTGTAGTGCGGTCATGTGACAAATGAAGATTCTACTTCTTCTTCTTCTTAAAAACACAACATGTTTTTATTTGTTTTGTACTGGCCCAATGCTTTTTTTCCAGCCCAATGAGATCAAAAGTATCCCAATTGGGCAGAAAACCGCCCAATCCGGTACCACTGGTGGCTGCCTGACGAATGCATTGCCTGGGCATGCCTTCACAGCGGTCGGGGTGAAAGAAAAAGGGGGCGGGGCTGATCAAAGGGGGGTTCCATTACAGATGAGAAGCAATGGAAAAATAAAAATAAAAAAATATTACTTTCCTTTAAAAGGCCCCAAATTGTAGTTAACTGTTGTTAATTGTAGTTAGTTTCGTAGGTTAACAAAACAAAAAATGGCAAAAAAGTAATTTAACTTGTTGAATCAGCATGCAAATGAAGCACATGTCCAGCTCCCTCACCCTGAACACAGGATCCCCCCAGGGCTGGGTCCTCAGCCCCCTACTGTACTCCCTGTACACACATGACTGTGTGGCCAGGTCCAGCTCCAACGCCATCATCAAGTTTGCTGACGGCACCGTTGTCGTGGGTCTG
Organism: Zeus faber; assembly: GCF_960531495.2. Lineage (NCBI taxonomy): Eukaryota > Metazoa > Chordata > Actinopteri > Zeiformes > Zeidae > Zeus > Zeus faber. Next base: position 15,191,955 of record NC_137193.1, read on the forward strand.
ATCACCGACGGCGATGAGAAGGCCTACCGCGAAGAGGTGACTGACCTGTCACTCTTGTGCCAGGACAACAGCCTACACCTGAACGTCAGCAAAACCGAGGAGCTGATTGTGGACTCTAGGTGAGGATTACCACTGAGGACGCACGCGCCGTTGGTGATTAATGGGACTTCTGTCGACAGGGTGAGCAGCTTCAAGCACCTGGGAGTCCACATCACAGAGGACTTAACATGGACTTTACAAACAAACACTCTGGTGAGAAAGGCGAGACAGCGTCTTTACCACCTCAGGCAGCTGAAGAAATTCAGGATCTCTGTGAGGATCCTCAAGTCCTTCTACTCTGGAGCAGTGGAGCATCCTGACAGGCAACACCACTGCCTGGTTTGGGAACTGTACTGCTCAGGACAGGCGGGCCCTGCAGAGGGTGGTGCGTTCAGCTGAACGTACGAATGCAGGATCATGAAGGATCCTCACCACCCCAACAACGGACTGTTCCAGCTGCTGCGGTCGGGCAAGCGCCTCCGCAGCCACATAGTGAGAACAGAGAGACTGAGATGGAGTTTCTTCCCGGAAGCCATAAGAACTGTTAATGCTGACCTCACCAGGGGTCCTCACTGAGACACTCACATAGGCTCCACTACCTCACTGTACTGTCTGTAGCATACTGTACTGCATACTGTGTCACTGTTCTGGGTTGTTTGTGTGTTACCATATTGCGTACTGTTGTATACTGTGCTGTATATCTCACACACACTACCTCACTTGATTCACATGCCACTTTAATGCACATATCTGTATATACATAAATAGTCTATCCCATATACATAAGCCTATTCCCTTTATCTATTCTGTATCCCCAATCTGCATTACCCTTGAGTTCTTATTTTATTTTATTTTATAGTATTTTATAGTACTTACTGCATTACGTTTGAGGAATCAGTTAGTTGGTCAAGTAGAAATTCTTAGGTAGCTACTGTGTTCAGTCTGGGACATATTGTGTGTAATCACCATCATTGACATTTCACTGCGTATATGTATGAAAGTATGTATATGTATGTGACGAATAAACCTCTTGAATCTGTAGTTGAACCACTACTAGTTTAATTACATGTAGTTCACTCCTCCCCAACGCTGCATGTCTTTCTCACCGTGACTCGGGGTACTTGGTGAGCGTGGGCAGGCTGCTGGTGTACATGTGACCCCCCACGTCGATGTGGACGGGCGCGTTGGACTTGGTGAGTGCGGCCGGCGTGGGGATGCCGCCCAAGCCCGGGGGGGAGGCGGCGGCGGCGGGGCAGTTGGCGGAGCCTAGCGTCCGGCTGCACCGGCTGCCGCGGCCGCCGGCCCCGTGGCCGTCCTGGGACGGAGAACAATTTATTTTACAAATATAAACCATTAAATAAAAATACCTAACAAATAAAAAAGGAATAATGATAAATAAATGCCATTCTCGGTTAGCGTCGTGACTGCAATTCAATTTCACTTTTGTTCAAATCAAACATGGTCAACGGTTCAACAGTGGGTTTCCAGAAGTCGAAAAGCCTGTTCACATTCTGAACTGAGGATTTTGTTCCTCAGCCACAATGTCGTCGCCACCAACTTTGAGATTTCGAAACGACGGTTCTGTTTACGCTCCCGTGGAGGTCTGTGTGATGTCGAACCCTGTTTCGAGGAGAAACAAACAGGGTTTCTTTTCTTTTACTTTGTGAAGCACCGCGCCACCCACAGCCCTCCAGGTACGAGCGGAGGGCTCCGAGGAACCATGATTTCAACACAATTATTAACGACGTAAACACTTTAATAATGACGAATCAGGACGAATTCAAGAAGTTCTTTTGTTTTTTTTCCCCCGTTTCCCAATATTTTTTTTTTTGTTTGTTTTTTTTTGTTGCTCCGAACCAAATGTTTTATGGTCGCGATTCATTTGGGAGTTGGTCGGATTGGTTCCGGGTTTAAAACTTTGAAGGATTTTCTGAAACGTCAACCGAGTGAACGATCGGGAAATTCGCTTCAGGCAACAGAGCCGTTCTCGAAGTGGGCGGTCGCTGCTGAGCACCATTGCGCTGTGTCTCTGCGGGTCATTCGGGGAGGAGGGCTTGCGAGTCGGGCTCATATAAACCTCGACGTGGGCTGGGAGAGTGTTGGTGCCGGGCCTCGTGTGCCTCTGTGGCCCCTGACCCCAACAGGTGCCCTGATCGCCGCAGCCCGGCTGTAGGCGGGAGTCCTCCAGGTATGGTTGCCCGTGGTAACGGATTCCAGGTCGGAATGCCGCGTTGAGTTTTGTGGCAAACCGTGACAAGCGTCTGTGTTGGGCGGATGAAGTCCCCAGAATTCTCATTGAATTCAAACCCGCGAGGCATTCTGGTGACTTTATCGATGTTTCTTTTCCGCTTTCATCCAAATCGACTGATAACAGACCACCGCTCACTATGCGCCCAATCTTTGCATTCTTGCCGGGAAAGAGCCAAGGAGACTCCAGCGCATCACGAATTATAAAGCGCCAGTGAAATAAATGATAAGATGTGGGATTTGTAACGAGCAACGTGATCGTACGGATTACCACGTTAAGCCGCACTCCAAACATGTTTTCTGATGCCTGATTGCATCGCTCCACAATAAAGCACCGACAGACGGGAGCAGTTTGTTACCTGCTTCGGATCCACAGCCGAGATCTGGACGAAGGTCTGTGCGTGACCGTGGCGATCGGCCGGTTCCTCTCGCTCCGCGTCCTCCAGCTCAGACATGAGCCCCGGGGGGGACTCGGCGCGCAGCCTCTTGGCGCGGGGACCTAGAGAGTCCTCCGCGGGACACAGGCTTCCCGCCCGCTTCAAGTCTCTCCTCTGCGGCTTCGCCTCCGCCGCCTCGCCCGCGTCCCGCCGCGGGACGCGCGGAGCCGCCTGCCCGGGCTCGCTGTGGGGCCTCGCGGCCCCGCCCCCGCCCCCGCCCCCGCCCACGCCCACGCCCACGACGCCGTTCAGCGTCGCTATGGAGACGGCGCCGATGCAGTGGTTGGTGTAGGTCTTGGACAGCTTGGCGGCGCGCGACAGCATCTGCATCCGCGTGCCCAGCAGGTTCTTGCCGATCGCCTTGTTCTCGTACCACGTGGCGTCGCTCGCGCAGCAGTGGTCGCGCGGGCGCTGGAAGAAGGCGGCGCACAGCGGGTTCCGCCGCGAGACGTATTTCACGAAGCTGGCGTGGGGGCAGCGCTCCGTGCGCGTCTCGTACATGCGCGGCAGCGTGTCCTCGTCGTCCTCGGCGCCCTGCCGCCGCTTGGTCCAGGACGCGGCGCGGCACTTGCGGTGGGCTCCCAGCGCCTTGAAGTACACGAACTTTCTCCCGCGCTCGTCCGCCGCCAGCCCGAAGGAGTCCTCCTGCAGCTCGCGCTGGTTCTCCCGGCCCCGCGTGCAGAAGTACATGCAGGTCTCGAACCACACTTTGTTGAGGAGCCCGAACGGCGAGTCCGCGTCGAAGGCGCTGGACGCGTAGAGCCGGCGCAGGTCGCAGCGGGTGATCGCCTGCTTCTGCACCACGGGGCCGGCGCCCCGCTCCTCCAGCCGGCGGATCACCGCGGCCAGGGCCAGGTTGGCGCTGCGCAGCTCCGGGTCCTTGGTGAGGTCCAGGGTGCGGCAGTGGGGCGGCTCGTTGAGGTGGCGGTTGAGCGAGCTGCGGATGCTGATGAGGGAGGACTTGCTGTACAGCTGGCCGCTCTTGGAGCGCGCCTCGGCGTAGAAGGAGCGCAGCAGCGCGCACAGCGCCTCCTTGTCCAGAGTTTCAAAGTCCGGGCGCTGCGCCTTCTCGCTCAGGTACTCCCGGAAGATCCGCACCGCGTAGCGGGTGGCCAGGCGGGTGTTCTCGCTCAGCCTGGTCCGGTCCGAGCGCTGGAGCCCCGCCAGGTTGTCAGAGACAGATCCGAGCCCGGAGACGGCAACGGGGTCCGCCGCCTCCTCCTCCTCATCCTCTTCTTCCTCCTCATCCTCTCCCATCCCGCCGCACCGGTCCCTACTGCGTATAACGACCGACCCGCCAGGGTCCGCCGTGCTCCCGGACTCCCACTCCAGCTCGGCATCTTCCTCGTACTCCTCCTCCCCGGTGATCTGGACTTCTTGGATCTCCCCTTCCTCTTCCTCTTCCTCCTCTCTGCTCCTCCGCTCCCTGCCGCTGCCAGGCATTCTCTCCGTATTGCGGTCTGTAAGTGTGGAGCCCTCCTCGGGCACTGCGCATGCGCTATATTGGACCGCAGCGCTGAGAGCTTTTGTGTTAAGTGACCTTCAGCTAAGCGCGCGCTTTTTTTTTTAAGGTGCAGCGCGCGTTCCCGAATTCCCTCCCGTAGCCCCCCCCCCCCCAAAAAAAAGGCTGCTGCAGTATATTGGACTGCATATTGGACCAGTGGTGAAATAGCATTCACTATTCTCCGGATGACTGCATTCATCTTCAGATCATGTGCTATTCGGCTATTACACACAGAGAGAGAGAGAATATCAGCAAAACTAAAGCAATTATCTATATTATAGAGCTGCACTGCATTTAATAAAGTGATCAAAAATCACCATTAAAATGACTTGATAGGCTAAGCTATCAGTGGATGCTACCACTCTTATCTGGACCTGAAGGGTCAATTTATCATCATAATATACCAATATGTATAACAAATTTCTTAACACGTCTATATTAGCAATGAACAAATCCGATTTTTGAGATTCAGTTCTTGATGAGTGACCCAGTAAAAAGATCTGATCTGATTTTCGCACTCTTCGTTTTTGTTGAGTCCGCTGGTGTAAAGCACGGTGAGAGGGGGATTTGGTTCTGAGTTGTGCACAAGAATCCTTTAACGCTGTCACAATTGTTTATTTTGGTGGATGAGTAAATCGGTCACGTTTAATAGGAATTATGCCACACGCCTTGACCTTGTTACCAAATTAATAATAATCCTGGGTAATTATTTTCCATCGGTGAAATTGAGACTCTCTCGCTCGCGGCCCGCCCGCGGGATGAAACCTAGCTGGTTGGCTTGTTCGCTACGAATGATTCGGGGGAACCCTCTGCCTTCGGAATAGCTGCGATCCTTCTTGGAAGTCTGCCGTACCAGTCCTGCACTGTGTGGAGCTGATTTTTAGGAAAAGAGAAGCCTCCATTTCAGTCCACTCACTACTCCAGAACCTCCAGTAAAGGTTCCGTGAGGTCCAGATCAGGTGACGGGGGAGACCGCCGTGGGAGGTTGACTGCAGCCTGGTGGTCATAAAACCATATTTTCCTGGAGCCGTGATCATCCTGGAATATCGGAACATCATGAGGGAACTGTGTTGGGGCCATAGGGTGCATCTGGTCTTGTAAAATGGCCTCATAATCCTTGGGCATTGTACGACCACGCAGAGCAATTTTTGGACCCAAGGACTCCCAGGAGGTGGCCGCCTGTATCATTATGGATCCCTCGCCATGTTGAAAAACACTTCGGACCATATTACTTGTCAGAGGCCCAGGTTTTGAGCTCCTCACACCAGGTTGTGCACACTGGGCTTTGATACAAGCAGTTTGGGATTTTCGGCTCTGCCAGAAATTCCATCTATGTGAATCTCACAAAGTGTAGTTTTTCTTGAGACATAATATAGTACAAAGAGAAATGGAACATTTGTTCTTGATTAATGATTAATTAATTCATGCGTTCATTAATTCATTCATTATTATTCATTCATTGTTCATCAGTTAGTGATTTGGAAGTAAAAAAATAGAAATGTGAAACAATCTCATTTAAAGACTTTGTTTTTCAGTGACCTGACTTAATGTAGATAAACCACATAGGAAATCAGAATCAGAATGGGTTTCATTTTCGCCAGTCACATTTATATATTCAGTACGAGGAATTACTTCTGGTGAGGTTTGGTGCACTCCAGTACAGACTAAAAAAAATAAAAAATAAAAAGCTTCACAGTCTGGAAAAAAAGGAGGATAAATTACAAAATAAAATAAAGTTTAAAATGTGAAAAATATACACTAATCGCAAAAAATACAGAACTAGTCTGACATTTAAGATATTAAGTGATGATGTGAAAGAACAAACGATGAAGAAACTACAGTGTTATTCCTCTCATCACGCATCACCGTTAATCAGACCTTTAAAACCGACTTTCCCTTTTCTCCTTTGTGTATGCACACCTTCAATGTGGTCACGCCGTATATAATCTGGCCAAATAGTGGAGACAAATGCAAACGTTGATCGTCCTTCACAACACGGGCCGCAGCAGACATGTCCAGAACCACGCAACCATCAGAGAGAGTTGATAAAGTCCTCCTTCAGTACATGGGTTTTTGTCGGTGTTCTTCAGCTCCCAGGCTTGTCGCCAGCTGAGCTGAGACATTTTAGAGGCATAACACAGCCCACGTAGAAGGATATATATTAAATTTATCCCCCCCCCCCCCCACCCCCTTATTCTCGTTAGCATAGCCCGCTTACAACCTCACCACTCAATTAGCAATTAGCCATCCTTTTAAGCAGAGACCTTCACTGTGCCGTCTGATCCTGGCCCGATTTGTATGCAGTTTGTGCAGATGCTGATAAGAGAATCCTGCGTTCATGTGGAGTTTATTTTTTTGAAAATTTAATTTTATAATGATTTTCATGCTTAGGAGCGCTGCGGGGCTTGGGGGAAATAACGTGGCCCCTCTTCAAAAGAAAGATCAGTAAGCCGTGCACAGCAAAAAAAAAAGTGTGTAGGATGGGAGCCGGGCAGGTAATTTACTCCCTGACTAATCTGCAGAGATAGGGAGAAGTTCTGAAAAAGCATTCGCACAAAGAGCGGGCCCCTGGCTCGGAGGCTCGTCAAAAAACCTGAGGAAATTAACACCAAGGTGTAACAGCCGCGGCAGCTCCCACTGCCAACGTTTGGCATGAAAGGCTACGGGGGTCTGCGGATGTTAAGATGTGCGTGCGTGTTTTTGGTTTGGTGTGTGAGTGTCTGCATTTCTGTGTGACCGCATACTAATTTTTAAGTTGGCCTGTGTATACGTGCATAAGCCACAGGTGTTGATGCAGAATGATAATGTTTGTCTTGGGAATATGATTTTTTAATTTATATTTTGCAGAGCCCGCTGTGCGAATGGAGCATGTGCATTGTGTGTGTGTGTGTGTGTGTGTGTGTGTGTGTGTGTGTGTGTGTGTGTGTGTGTGTGTGTGTGTGTGTGTGTTGGAGGGAGGAAGAACCAGTGTGTGTGTGCATGTCCAGGAGTCAAGAGGTGGAAACTTGTGGTAATGAACTGCCTTTGCCAAACACAGTATTTTCAGGAGTTTTAGCGCAGTGTCACATGAACACACAAACAAAAACATGCAAAACAGTAAATAAATACGATTATTAAGAGGGGTGTGCACAGTTCCACCTGCCGCATGCCAACCGGCTCCTCTCCTGTCTGTGGGAATGGGGGTTTCACCTGTTGACGTTTAGCCACCCTGAGCCCTATTACCTAGACCAAAGACAGGTGTGGCTGCTTAAACCCCACCATCCCTACACCACATACCCCCAACACCAAACTGAGACCAAGCGACCTCAGTTCGCCTGTTGCTCTAATGAGCAACAGGCTGCTTAAACCACACCATCCCCAGACCACAGGGAGCTTTGCGGAAGTCATGCCAAGTCAAGTTTATTTATATTTCCCTTCAGCTCCACCACGCTATTTATGGAGGTATACACAACATTTTCAACTTTGCTCCACTTGGGTGAAGCAAAAAACCTTGTTATATTTGCTCTGTCCATGCTAATACTAATAAATCCACATATTTGTCAGCTCGGGGGTGTAGCCAAGGCTGGAGAGGGAGATGGTGAAGTGACTCCATTCTCCTCATCTAACGATTTCTCTGGTCACTGCATTTGAATTAGGAACCCAGACACATCCGAGTCCTTATTTTGCCATTATCTACTGGGCATCTTACTGACTCTGTTATTTGCAGCCAGGGTGTATCCTAACTGATTTCTAAGCCTTAAAAACAATCTTGATTGCAGGTCAATACTTATGGTGAAATCACTACAACTGAAGGCACCCTGCAGTTATTGTTATTCCACCACTTTTTCTAGTTCGCCATGTTCCTCATCATGTTTCTCTTAATTCTTCACAATTGTTGGATATGGATCCCAGTCGTTGAAATCTCAAATCTAGCGCCACCATCAGGCCCGATTTGCACATTGACTTCCACCTAATCAGATCGCCATTTAGGTTTTCCACCATTTAAGAATTTTCTGAAACACAAACCTTTCCATAGAGGCCACCACAGGTGCAAACGCAGGTCTATATGTTCTGAACAAAGACCGATGACCACGTTTTCAAACATGCAACTGGCACCTTTCGCTCTATCTCTATGAATAATTTGTGGATCGCTGTTGCCTGACTTCCTTTCGGATGCTCCACGGTCTAACTTCTACCCCTTTAGCTTGACACCCATCATATTTATTATCATTATTTAAGGGTTTGGTGAGAGAGGAGTGCTGCTGTTACTCCCCACAGTACATCCTGTTCCTGTTGCTGAAATTATACAAAAAAAAAAAAAAAAAAATTCTGTTGCGCGAGGATTATGCACCGACAGGCATAAATTTCAAAAAATAAATAAATAAATAAATAAAAACTACAGTATGAGCCATTGCTTTGGCTTTGACTCCTGCCTTACATTATTTAAACGCTGAAACAACTGGATGGCAGCGGGTGCATAGCTTACGAAAAAGGAAAAAAAAGGAAATCTGTGATCTGTGAGTTAATATTTCTTTTTTTTTTTTTTTTTTTATTATTATTAAAGTCATGCAATCTACATGATCATATTTACAATTTTGAATGTTCACTTGATTTGGGAGTCATCTTATTCTGTTTGTTGAATTTTCTTTCCTAAATACACATGATCACATGCAAATCAGCCCTCCAAAACAGCTTTTATTTCGTCAACGAGGCACCGGCATCGTGCTGAGAATAACTGCGGAGCGGAACCGAAAGTCTTTGATCACATATTACACTAATTGAGACATCAGATGAACAAGAAGATGTACTCCGGGTTTGATTTGGGACAAATAAAAATTAATAAAAGCTGATGGTAATAAAGCAGCTTAGTGGCCTTAGCAGTGGTATGTTGACAATATCTGCACAGGTTTATTCTATCTATATGGCTGTATATACAAATGTCTATTTATATGGAAATAAACACACCGATATCAATTTCTACACATAATTGACTTACTTGGTGTGTATTTATTAGGGCATGAATCTGCAATCTACGATCTAGAACAGTGGTATTCAAACTGTAGGAGCAAACTGGAGGAGCCCAAAACAGTCCAAAACATAGTCTGTATTTGTGTCCTCCAACGGCCAATGTCTTGTCGCCGCACATGGAGTTCGCTTGCAGCTGCGGCGGCAATGGTAGAATCGTGGTTTAAAAAGTTGATGAAATGTCTCTGAGCGCAGTGTTTAGTCCACAGAGACACCGTGTGTCTTCCAATGTCTTCCCTATGTATTGCTCCCTGCAGCTATATTTATCATTATTATTGTCCTTGGCATTTTTTGGGCTAAAAGTGTCTGGAACACGACAACTGCTAAACATACATTTGGAGCAGGAATTAGTGAAAAACCGATGAAATTGTACTGGAAGTAGCAGAACGTTTGTGCATCACCGATACGCCCAGGTTCTACAACTTCCGATCGGGTGGTGGAGCGAAACCAGATTGAGGAGCAGGTCTTTATGTGCAGGTTGTGGCTCTGGGGGGTGGTATTCTCATCGCTCTGTCGTGGTTGCCTCGGGGGGAGTATCTGCGCTGGGTCGAGACGACGTGACATAACACCCATCATTCCGTTTGATATTTTATCTCTTTTGCCCTTTTTGAAAATAAATGCATTCTGTTCGCTAATCTAACCCGGTGTCGTGTCCCTCCTCATTTTGCGACATTCGAGCCAGTCGTAACAAGGGCTGGGCACCAAAACCCGGTGCCAATGTGGCCCCACTTCCTATATGAATCACAACATAGATTTAGGTGTCATTTAAATCCCTGAGCCGTGGATTGAAATATTTGCCCTCTGGAGCGCCAGAAAACGTATTTTAATCGTCACTGATATGCAGATGTGCGATAAACGCAAAAAAGCAAAAGACTGAAACGGGATGAATAAGAAACATATTTTATTTTATCTATTTATATTTCATTAGCACCTTTTTGCCCCCATCATCCTGTGTGAAGGCAATAAAAGCTACAAATGAATGTGACCGCTCAACCTGGTTTACTATGAACTACATTATTGTTTGGACTTTCGTCAAGTCCTTGAAGACCTAAGGGTGTGCCCGGCGAAAAACGTTTCAATTCCACTGATCGAGAGAATGTGTGTCACTGTGCCAGTGGACTTTCCAGACGTCCGGATATAGACGTTAACACATGCAGGCCACCAATAACGAAAACAAAATGGAACCTTGGCTGTGGATTTGGCACAGTCCACTATCGACCGGTGGGCCCAACAATGTCCATAATGCAACACTGCATTTGCTTTTTCCTCTACTTGGACAGTATTTTATTTTGGAGGCGGCTCCTCGCCTATTCTACATTTCCAGCTTGTAGTTTGATTCTTTAATCCTTTCTTCATGTTTGCTGTACGTAAGTATGTGTAATATCTTGAAGCATTTTCCCCCCTCCCTCCGTGCGACCTTGCCGGCAGTGTTTTGGTAGAGGAACGTTACTCAAGGTTTTCATGCATTTTCTGATTTCCCATTGCATTTGGGAAAGCCCCGACGAGTGGCAAAACAACAGAAACAGAGAAACAACAGACACATGCGTATAGTGTCGGTACTAAAACCCAGTTGTCATGGCAACACATTATGCCCCAAACTGTTGGGGTAAACCAGTGCGTAAACATCCCCCCTGTGGCTTTGGCGACCGGAGGGGGGGGGCATCGTCAAGTGAGGTGTTTGTGATGTCACAATTCTCTCGCTATGCTGCCGAGCCTTTGGAGGGGCAATATTACGGTGGGATGTGAGCCGCCATTCAACGCAAGACGAAGAGGAAGAAGCAGGGGGTGAGCTTCAAACTAATTCCACTCCTACCACCCACACAGACATTTCTCCCAATGTTTTTAAGTTACTATCGATCACCTCGCAGTTACTAATTGTTACCCCCGTGTTGAATCTTGCATATTCATGCACTGTTCCTATAACAGAAACGTATATTTTCACAATATTTTTCTTACCTATTCCCAACGTACTGTTCATATTCGACAGTCACAAAAAGTTGCAAAAAACAAATTGTTTCTGATCTGTGATAAAGGGAAAGCCTTAAGATCTGCCCTTTTTTGTTGGTATGTTCATATACCGTATCTTTGTCACCAAGACTACAGTTAAATATGTTTTTTAAAACTTCTTACAGAACGAAAAATAAATAAATACCGTAGTCCCCCCCCCCTAAAAAAATGATTTGGGATCAGTATTTCACACATAGCAATGATCTGTAGGTTAAACAACCCTAAACCACATTCAAACTGGCTTCAAACCCAATCCGAAAACGTATCTCACAGTTGAATCACCCCCTCATGGCCGTCGGACGGAACCACGCTTCGCAAAATGCGTCAGGGGAAACGGGGGCGCCCGTCTTGCCAGTACAATAGCGACTTGTTCGGTTTGTTCGGTCAGCTGGACATTTACACCATGTTCAATGAATGAGAGTGGGAGGGAAAAAAGAAACATCTTACTGCCATGTTCCAGTTCTAGCAGCCGGCACTACGATCGGAAGTTACGTCAGACTTGACTTAGAACTAAGTAAACATAAAATAATGAGGTTATTAACGTCCATCTTAGATGTCACCAAATTCACTATTATATATATACACATATATATACATATATATCGTATAATATATATAATATAATAAGTATATTCTGTAACCCCGCAGTGGGACACAGGTGTAGACGATGGAGTGATTAGTAGCGATGAAAAGTTTGTCCCTTTTTGGAGATTCGAACTCTTGACGAGTGACTCGGTAAAAGAGCCGTTCCATTTTCACGACTCTTTGTCCGTTGGGGTCCGTCGGTGTAAAGGGGGTCGGGAGACTCGGTTCAGGCCCAGTTGTGAATCAGCCACATTCGGTGTGAATGACTTGTGCCAAATGCCTCTGCCATTTTCCGAATAAATGTGATCCTCGGTTATTTCTGCGCGACTCCGTCGGAGAGTCGAGTCGAGTCGAGTCGAGTCGAGTCTCGGTGGACGAGCGACCCCTCTGAGCCGTTTCAAAGATGTGTTCGCCAGGAACGAATCGTTTGCGAGTCTTGCATCCTTAGCAGCGATCGGCGGAGGCTAAAAGCTGCTGTGAGCTGACGTCTGCTCGTCGTTTTGGGTTTTTATTTTTATTTTTGTGGTGAGGAAGTTCTGTTGACTTTGTGCTTTTATTTTCCACCCACGGTTTGAAGTTATTTCACCCTCCTGTTTGTAGTTGTGTCGCTTCAAAAGATCGGTCGTCGCTTGGAACGAACTACCTCTTAGACCTCAAACTGTCAGCATGGTAAGTTTTGGCGCAGAGTAACCGTTTTTTTTTTTTCCCCTTTCAAGCAATTGTGTCTTATCCACTTAATTGTTCTTGTCTCGACTGGTGGTTTAAAAACCAAAAAAAAATACGATCTGGAAGTGCTTTAGTTTACACTAATAGTTAGAAATGTCAGAACAAATTTTGCCGAATTGTACATGTGCTTCACAATTACGGAAACACCCTTAAGTATGACGTGCAGTTGATGTCGTCATTGGCTAAATTGAACTCTATGCGTTCTAATTTGAGTGCTTGTAAGAGCTGAGTCACTGACTGTTTGTTTTCGTACAGCGTGAATGTATCTCTATGCATGTTGGCCAAGCTGGTGCCCAGATGGGCAATGCCTGCTGGGAGCTCTACTGCCTGGAGCACGGCATCCAGCCTGATGGACAGATGCCCAGCGACAAAACCATCGGAGGAGGCGACGACTCCTTCAACACGTTCTTCAGCGAGACCGGCGCTGGAAAACATGTTCCCAGGGCTGTGTTTGTTGATCTGGAGCCGACAGTCATAGGTAAGCCGGTTTATCCATTTGAATGTGTCCATTTTGAATTGGAAGTGGAAGCTTTTTCTTATGATTCAAAGACCATTGCCACCAAGTCATTATTGACCCTGCATGGTATGACTTATACTCTGTATGGAAAGTGTCACATTCTCTTGGCTTTTCCCCCTCTCATGGGAATAATTTTAAGCATTTGTTGACATGAACATGAAACACGTTTTCTGTATTTTATCCAGATGAGGTGCGGACAGGAGCCTACCGCCAGCTGTTCCACCCTGAGCAACTGATCACAGGGAAGGAGGACGCAGCCAACAACTACGCCAGGGGACACTACACCATCGGCAAAGAAATCATCGACTTGGTTCTCGACAGGACACGCAAACTGGTAAGCAGCACAACTAGTCCAGATATTCGTCTTCAGATGACTGCTGATCAAACCAGCTCTCAAAGGAAGTCACTTTCAACGCCAGAAATGTAAAAACCGTGTGACGTGTCCTGGCGCTTGCACCCTTCCCAGGCAGATCAGTGCACTGGGCTCCAAGGTTTCCTCATCTTCCATTCCTTTGGTGGGGGAACGGGCTCTGGCTTCACCTCTCTGCTGATGGAGCGCCTCTCTGTGGACTACGGCAAGAAGTCCAAGCTGGAGTTTGCAGTTTACCCCGCTCCTCAGGTGTCCACAGCCGTGGTGGAGCCCTACAACTCCATCCTGACCACCCACACCACCCTGGAGCACTCAGACTGTGCCTTCATGGTGGACAACGAGGCAATCTACGACATCTGCCGCAGGAACCTGGATATCGAGCGTCCGTCTTACACCAACCTCAACAGGCTGATCGGTCAGATCGTGTCCTCCATCACTGCCTCGCTGCGCTTCGACGGCGCCTTGAATGTGGACCTGACTGAATTCCAGACCAACCTGGTGCCCTACCCGCGCATCCACTTCCCCCTGGCCACCTATGCCCCAGTAATCTCGGCCGAGAAGGCCTACCACGAGCAGCTGACTGTGGCTGACATCACAAACGCCTGCTTTGAACCGGCAAACCAGATGGTGAAATGCGATCCTCGCCACGGCAAGTACATGGCCTGCTGTCTCCTGTACCGGGGCGACGTCGTGCCCAAGGATGTCAACTCTGCCATCGCCACCATCAAGACCAAACGCACCATCCAGTTTGTGGACTGGTGCCCCACAGGCTTCAAAGTGGGCATCAACTACCAGCCCCCCACTGTGGTTCCCGGAGGAGACCTGGCCAAGGTCCAGAGGGCCGTGTGCATGCTGAGCAACACCACGGCCATCGCCGAGGCCTGGGCCCGCCTGGACCACAAGTTTGACCTGATGTACGCCAAGAGGGCCTTCGTCCACTGGTATGTCGGTGAGGGCATGGAGGAGGGGGAGTTCTCTGAGGCCAGGGAAGACATGGCTGCCCTGGAGAAGGACTACGAAGAGGTGGGCACCGACAGCGTGGGAGAGGAGGAAGAGGGAGAAGAGTAATGAGTCTTTCCTGTTCCTTAAAGGAAGCTGAACACCAGAAAAGGAGAAACGGACTATATTGGAACGCATTCCATTTTAGATAAACATCCCGTAGAGCAATGAAGAACCTTCCTGCTTCGTCTGACCCATTAAACCAATTGAATAAAAATAATTCCTGTGTTTGTATTTAATTGCTTGACAGCAGATGACAATTGTATGAAATAATCTGGTGCTGAGGATTAGTTTTACTATTTTTGGAAGGTGTGGCATATTCTGTGTACAGTACAAGAAATTTTTTTTTAAATGAGATTGCTAGTGCCACCTCCTGGTTGATGGAAGTAAATGCATCTACATTAACCCAATGTCAGTCAAAAATTGCAGTCTTTAAGCTTATACATAGCTTGAAAGTGCTGTGATCACAATGATCTTGTTTTATTTTCCTGATGCAATCAGGCTACAAAAATGTCATGTCATAGCAGGTGATATTGGTCGCCAAGTTCCCGTGTTTGGGGAAACTGAAGACAATGTGCGCATAGAAAGTAATGCATTGTCGCCCGGTGCACGGGCTTAACAGTTACTCACAGGATTCAGAACAGATTTCTCATGTTGCTATTTATGAATTGGTGGCAGATAAATTCAGCCGATATTTCACACAATAGACTGAGGCGAGTTTGAAGGGCAGTTTCCTAAAAGCGTCGTCAAATTCCACGCTTTGTATTGTTAAAGCGACCTTTAGCCAATCTGGGGAAAACTGATCTAGGTTTATGGCTCACAAATAGATAGAATTGTGCAAGTTTGACAGTTCATGCTTTTACAATTTGATTTCAAGCGAAAGCACAGTATCTAAAGGGAGTACAACCAGTTATAACATGAAATTACAATAACATTGCCAATGTCACATCTGGCTTTCATGGAAGGTGGATTCCTTCTCAAGGTATCTTCCATTTCTTTCCACCAGTGATTAAGGATATAAATAAATTTCACTTGACTAGAGAGTCAAAGGAACCGTACAAATAGCCAAAAATACAATATGCTATATGCAGGAATTTAATTCACTTTCTCGAATTAGTTCAATGTCAATATACAGGAAGTCAGTAAACTCCCTCCATCTTAGTAATCGCACCCCTACTGAGTAGCATATCCACCTAAACGGCATGCAGTACAGCTATTATCTAATATATAATAACCTCAAATCCCCTAGATTGCCTACTGTACTCTCCAGTTGAGTAGCCAATCAGGGTTTGCCTTATTTACAAAGAGCCACACCCATAACCCTGAAACCACAGCCACAACCAAACAGGTGTTTTGTATTGGGCCTAGGCCTAGAAAAAACCCGGATATAGAATTCTATCCATTTCATATTTTTTCATACAAATTTTATAATCTGTTTAGTATACATTTCAAGGACCCAAAGAATCATAGTTTTTCACACAGATCAGGTGTTAGTTTCTCCTACTCCATCAGTCTCTTTGTGGTGTACAGCTGAGGTGGAGGCCGGTCTTACAGGAGGTCGGTCTCTTTCAGCGCGGGGTGGGTGGTGGTCCCCCGCCCTTCCTCATCGCCCCTGACTAGTCATACGGAGGACAGCACCTCGCCCGACGACTCCCTCCTCTTCTCCACCCACTCGCCGCGCTCCATGTCCATGATGGTGAAGGGCAGCTCCTTGGCCAAGTGATCGCGATCAGCGGTGAGCCTGGCCTGCACCTCGCGGTATTTGTTGGAGGAGAAAGGAGCCTTGGACAGAACCTCAGAGTAGCGTTTCTTCAGCTCTGGGTCAGGACAGAACAGGTACTCGTAAAGAGCCGCCGCCAGCACCCCGCCCAGCACTGGACCCACCCAATAGACCTGCCACAGAAACGCCCACACACACATACACCTTTGTCAATGGCCGTGCCCCATGGTGCAAGGGCTGTTAAACAACCACCATATACAAATATAGATCTTATTTATTTGGTTAAGTGGACATCGAGCTTTAGTGCAAGTACATAAGCTAATGAATAATGAAAGGAACCATTCATATATTACCCAGTGGTTGTCCCAGCTCCAGGTGACTACGGCAGGGCCGAAGGAGCGAGCGGGGTTCATACCGGCCCCAGTGTAGGGAATCTGAGGAAAAAAGGGGCGACAAGCACACCATGACTGAGAAAGACAATTGCGCAATGCAATCTCGGGATTGTAGATCAAGCCAGAGCCCTTTCATTTCACCTGAGAAAACTGTAACGCCCTCGTGGGCCGGGAGAGGATGTGTACCCCAGACATTGAACTGTTAACAATCTTCTCCTGTAACTGCCTCGTGCATTTCAACAGCTGTTTTTCACGATTGTTTAAATAAATCGGCGAACCGAGAATAGTGACAAACCAGAAGCTCGCATTATACATGGCGAGGATGTTCAAATTGTCGACACAACTATTAAAAAACAGGGTTACCCACTCTCAACTAAGGTTCAATATGAACACAAGAGTCAGTTGTCAAGGGGCAACAAAAAATGTATGTAATGCGGAAGCTTAACTCTTTGTGCCTGTGATACTTTATGTAATATTTAACAATCATTCATTGAAATTCTTATACCATTTTCACACCAAAATAAGCAGGTCGACCCCCGCTTAAAAAAAAAAAAAAGCTCGGGGCAATGCTGGAGCTCCCTGCGGTGCACGTGCGGGTTCTCCGCCGTGGTCCCCACGGCGCCGTGGTCCCCCATGCGGAAAAGAAGTCGATCATTCATGATTTTGATTTTGGATTCTGAATCAGATATGAAGTAATGGAATGACACACAGATATTCCTGACTAATTATGCGCCAACGTACGAAACTTCAACGCGCGTCGCATCGCGCTGGTAAAGGGGCCAAAATTAGCGGTTCGACCCGGGTGTGCTGTTTACATCAGAGCCGATCGGCGGTGGAGCCGATTAAAACTCACGTCTATCGCAGGGTCATTTCACCCGGGACGGAGACCCGGGTTTTTCCTTTACCACTGATGTCAAATGTTAGAGGGTGTTACTGGGTTTTTGGTGCAGTGGGAAGAGGGTATTATTTTCTCATCTATTTGTTGGTTTAATGGGTTGTCTGTGAAGGACAAGAATAGCCTCAACGGTATTAAGAACGTCTCCTCCAGGATAATTGGAGCCCAGTAAAGAGACGCGCGCTCCCTCTGGGAGAGACAGAAGGCCCAGAAAGCAAAAAGGAATTATCAGCCAGTCTAACCACGTTCTGTCCAATGAATTCACTGTAATGGCCTCAGGCCGGCGTTATCATGTGCCCCGTAGGAGAACAAACCGTAACTCTTGAGTCCTTCATTCCTTCTGCTATCAGGCTACTAAATGACCACAGTTGTCATTTTAAATGATTGCTCCATTCTTTTAACTCCATTATTATAGGAACTAGAACAAATGGTTTATTTTATTTACTGCTGCTCGTTTATCAACCCATGTTGATCTGTTGCCTTTGACATATAACTTTGATATAACCTTGCCCGTGAGTTTTGGAGTTGTGTGTATGACCTGGGGAAGCTGCAAATGAATTGCCCTTCTTGGGATCATTAAACCCCTTGAGCCCTCGAGGTCTTGATCATACTTACTCTAGAATCTTGCTGTGAGACATATCACTGTAGATCACAACGTGTGCCACTAAGTGAGTCGTCTAAACTAGCGTCCATCCAAAAGCTTTCTGGTTGGCACTGGCTTGAATAGATAGAGATGGCTTGGTCTGCCAACTTGTTTAGGTATAATTCCTTTGTTTTATCGGCCAAAATAAACACGAAACCGGATTGGACAAAAGTGGGTATAGAGTAGAAAAACACAGAAAGAAAACAGTATTTTGGTATTCCATTCAATATTGTACTTAAGTAAAAGTATTAGTGCTTTTATACTGAATATACTTAAGTATGAAAAGTAAAAGTATTGAATTGAAAAGTAGCATAAACCCATAAATAAGAACAGTTGGGTTGATATTGTAGACAATGCAGAAGAGTAGTACAGAACAAAATTGGCCTAAGGTACATTACGAACAAATACGTTAAATGTACTTGACAGAAAGTGTTAAATTACGTCAATCTGGTTTGCAGAGTACTCACGGCAAACAGGTGGCCGATGCACACAGAGAGGCCGATGGCGAGGGAGGGGGAGCCGCCGAGGTCACTGCGCTTGGGGTCGCAGGTGGCGAAGACAGTGAAGACCAGCTCGAAGGTGATCATGAGCTCCACCACCAGGGCGTGGCCGGCAGATATACCGGGGTTCACCTGGAGGAGGGCAGAAGCTTGATATGAATGATCTGAAACCAGGGATCTCCATCCCGCTTTAACCGTGGACCTCCTCTGTGGTCCCTCTCACCTTGGTGACCCCCAAGCCTCCTCTGACAAACCCCGGCGTGACCCCGTAGAGTATGGCCGCGCCCGCCATGGCGCCGAGGCACTGGGCCAGCACGTAGAAGATGGCCTTGGTCAGGCTTAGCTTCCTGGTCACCACCATGGCGGCGGTAACGGCCGGGTTCAGGTGAGCGCCGCTGATGTGGCCGACGCACTGCGCCATGGTGGCGATGCTCAGGCCGAAGCAGAGCGAGATGAGCACCAGGTCCGGAGGGCGGGGCTGGTCCTCGCCCCCCGCGGGCCAGTTGATGGTGGAGCCCAGGCTCAGCAGAACGAACAGGAGCACGGCCAGGAACTCGGCCGCCACGCAGCGCCAGAACTCCTGCGTCCAGACGCCTCGGAAGGCGGTCATGGCTCTGCTTCCACCGGAGAGCGCTGAGAAGCGGATGGCTGAGGGCTGGAGACGGCAGCAGGTGGCCGACTGGGACCAGAACGTCCTGCGGGGAGGACGGAGTGGGGGAGGGGGAAAGTCCTTTCAGGCTGCGACTCGGATTGGATTGGTGAAATGTTTAAAAAAAAATAAAAAAAAAAAGTGTACAATACAAAAAAGTTTATTTTTCCTCTTAACACCCACCAGCCTGGGCCGTATGTTTGACAGCCCTGTAAGGAATGCATCTCGCGGGGACAGTTGCAACGGGGAGCTCACCAACTCACACTATTTCAAAGTAATGCAACTGTCCTTTCTCAGCTTTTTGGTTTTTAAATACAAGGATCCAACCTATATTTATTTCGTGTTTGGGTGAATAACACGCCACGAAAAAAAAACTTTAAAACAACAGCCTCAGACAAAGGAACTGGGGGAAGAAAAATTGCAGTTGGAGCAAAAGGAGTTGGAGCAAAATAATATTTGCGCAATATTCTTAGTATGAACACTACTTCTCACAAAGACTACGCGGTGGGAAACGACATGCATTTGGCTTGTTTGCTTTTTTGAAAATGTTACTATTTAATTGTTCTCACCTCGTGTAAAACACTTTGAGTTACATGGATGAAAGACGCTGGACAAATAAAGGTTATTATCATTGGTAGTACTGTTAGTGTTGGTATTAGTATTTATTATTATAAGGCGAACGTTAAAAACAACGAACAAATTGCTGTTTTCTACTTACGATGCAACCCAATTAGTCCCAGTGGAAGTGGAGCAGAGAGTAATGTGTCATTGTCATTTCAGGGAATGTTGGAATCCGCGCCGCCGCCCTCAGGTCTCCACTATTAATTAGTGGCAGCGGGACCTCGGTTTACCACACTTAGAATTATTACAATTAGTTGGGGGGAAAAAAAAAGATCGAAATGTCTCCAAAGCACCGAGAGCCCACTCCTCCAGGGTCTCACTCGCAGGGACCATTTCTCCCCCCCAAAACAAAACGGTGTCCGCTGCCTCCTTACCTCAGACACCCCAGCGTCCCCTCGGTCTCCGTCATGTCTGGCTCGGGGGCGCGGTTCGCGTGTGCGCGACTTTATGGGACTGGAAGCCTGAGCTGGTGCGTCCCTCTTCCTCCAGGGTCACCTCGCCCATCACAGCTTGACCTCCATTGCCAAACACACACGTATCTTATATATATATATATATATATATATATATATATATAATTACTTTTTAGATTATTTGTAATATGTTAATAAATATCGAATACACTCTATTATATTATATTATATCATATTATATTGTATACTGTATATTATATATAATTCTTGAATTTCCCTTATCAACAAATCTAAATAAAGTACGACCTTAACTTATAATGAATACTTCGTTGTCTCCAATGGGCTATTTGTTTGGCTGGCAAGCAGAGTACACATCTCACAACAACTGTACAATACATATACAGTATACAAGTATGGTATACATATACAAGACTCGGTCAAATACACATAAAACACATACAATTTTCAAGATAATATGTGTTTAGAAACAATAACCAAATTAGAAATTTGAAATTGAAATATATATGGTTATACTCTTAACCGCATAGACTCTTAACCACAAGGTGTAAATAAGTTCAAGTTCAAATAACTAGAACATTCTGTAATATATTGAAAATACACTATTATATTAAAGCATTAAGGTAGTGTTTGTGAGAACATGTTTGATGGAAAAGAATGTGAAAACATGAGCATGACAACATATTGATTATATTGTAATCAAACAGAATTTACACATATTTAAGTATATCAAGTATATATATATATATATATATATATATATATATATATACACATATATATATATTTATATGTATATATATATT